>NC_140165.1:213259538-213419538 GCF_963971535.1 Notolepis coatsorum | reverse complement strand
AAGTATATTGTCCTTTTAGGTGGGAGTCAGCTACTAGGTTCCCAGTAGTATGATGTCTGGCAGCAGTCCCTGCCCACTGTTGTGGAGCCTGGTGGCCCCTGGTATGAAAGACTGGCCGAGGCGGTTAGTTGAGTGTCCGGGGGGTACTGTATGAGTCTGTGACTGAACGTGCTTCTCATCTTGACTAGCTTGTTTTAGAGGGGGTGGGAGGGATTCTCCAGGATAGCAGCCAGCTTCCTTCTCATCCACCTCTCTGCCACCACCTCTAAGCTGACCAGCTTGACTCCCACCACGGAGCTAGCCTTCCTCACCAGCTTGTTCAGTTGGTTGGTGTCCCTCGAGTTGATGTAGCCCCCCCAGCATGCCACAGCATAGAAGAGGACGCTGGTCACTACAGACTGGTAGAAGACAGGGGCGACAGTGGCTCAGGAGGTAGAGCAGTCATCTGGCAATCCGGAGGTTCCCGGTTTAATTCCCGCTCCTCCTGGGCAGCGTGTCGATGTGTCCTTGAGCAAGACACTTAACCCCTAATTGCTCCCGATGAGCAGGTTGGCACATTGCATGGTTGCCTCCGCCGTCGGTGTGTGAATGGGTAATATGTAAGTAACTAATTGTAAAGAGCTTTGGATAAAAGCGCTATATAAAAAAGCAGCCATATAGAATGACTGCAGCAGTCTATTGCAAACATTGAAGGACCTCAGTCTCCTCAGGAAGAACAGCCTGATCTGTCCCTTCCTGTAGAGGGCCTCTGTGTTGTCCGACCAGTCCAGTTTATTGTTCAGGTGTACCCCAAGGAACTTATATGACTCCACCACCTCCACCTCATCCCCTCGGATGGTGATATGAATCGGGGGGGGACCTCTTCTTGCCCCTCCGGAAGTCCACCACCAGCTCCTTGGTTTTACTGGTGTTGAGTTGGAGGTGGTTGCTGTCGCTCCACCCCACAAAGCTCTCCATCATGGGGCTCTATACTCCTCCTCATCGTCGTCGGTGATGTAGCTTACATCAGTGGTCCCCAAAGTGGGGGGTCGCGAGCCACCGTGGGGGGGTCGCCAGATAAAAAAAGACAACTCTGAATGGTTAAGGGCTCAGTGTTTAATGGCCCACAAGACAGGACCTTCAAATTAAAACAATGCCGTCTTTGGGAGTTTTTCAAGAATGTATTGATGTATAAGGTTGAGGGCCAGATAGTTTCCCTCCTGCACAGTTGTGCTGAGCTTGAGCCAGACCTAATGGAAGGGATGTTGAAGAACTGCTGAATGATCCGGCAGGCATGCCTGGATTAGTCAATTAAATTAAAAAGGTTATAATGCTTACTCAATGGAACTATGAGTAGCGTGTGAAGTTTAACACGTAATGATATATGCCCATGTCAGCATATTGCTGGTATTAAAAAGAGATGTGCCTTGTAGCAGAATGTTTCATCTGTGAGTTACTCTGTGATTATTAATGATTATTATTTTACAGTCTTTTTAATGAAAGGGTTTATATATTGCACTTGGAAAAAATTATCAAGCTATATAAATATACTGTCTTTTGATGATGGAAAATGTGCACTGGAATTTGATTTTGATTTTGATTATTATTTTTTTTAATTATCTTTTTCCTCCTACTTTTTCCATTTTTCTCCCATCCCAATGTTAGTCGTTATGCCAATTCCCAATCCCCTTCCTGGTCGTTGCGCACTCCACCCCCTACCGTCGGTCCAGGAGGGCGGAGACTATCACATGCTTCTTCCGACACATGTGTACCCAGCCCACCGCTTCTTTTCATCTGGCAGCGCGGACTCTCACTGGGAGAGTGTAACGTGTGGAAGGTCAGATCCTTCTCAGGTCAGATCCTACCTCTCTTAGATCCTTCCCTTGCTGTGCAGGCGCCGTGACCGAACTGTAGGAGTCGCTGTTTACAACGACCAGGACCCACCCTCGCCGGGTTTCCCACCCTCTAACACTGCCAATTGTGTTAGTATGGACGGTCGGCCAACCCGGAAGCACCACAGCTGGATTCGATCCCACTGTCTCTGTGGTGGTAGACAGGCGCTTAGTCCGCTGCACTACCCGGCCGCCAATTTTGATTTATAATATATATATATATAATAAATATATATCAAGACACAAACCATAACTCTATACGTTGAGTTTCATTCACCATAAGATCTGTAAATGGTGTTCTGAAATTATTCAGAATCAAATACAGACCTTTTCAGTAGAATCATATTAGCTAGGGGAACAGCTGGAGCCCCGGGTCATTTCCTGTCAGCTATTTAGAACGTTTATGTTTTCAAATGTGAAAAGGTCTACTGGTACTGTATACACGATGTAGTTGCATTCTACAGGGCAGCTCCTAGGTAGGTGTAAGTGTAAATGTTTTTAGCCCTGCGTCCCCATGGCTACTCCCCTGTGAGGTTGCTGGTTCCTGGCTGTATTATGTACCGCTATGCTCTGCTCGCTTCATATCACAGCCGAGCAAATTAACAAAAAAATATTTGATCTCCCGAGCAAAGGAATTTCATGTACTTTTATTGCTCAGAAGTATTTTATATGACCTAAACGTAAAATCTGGGCCACTTATTTGTGAAACACCTATCGTGAATTTTGAATGAATTTGTGAAAATAACATTTGAAGTTCTAATCAAGATGTCAGCCCCCAGTAAACAGACATACTCCAAATAAAAATGTTGAGATATTGGTATGTTTGACAAATAATGTTTAAGTAATATAAAATGAAATGAAATTTCATGACGTACCTTCACCCGAAAGATCAAAAGTAAATTTCAGTCTATGTTACGTTAGCATAGTGGTACATATACACCTGGGAACCAGCAGCCTGTGATGTAGCCTATAGGCCTCTGGTTCTAGGCCACCATATGGACCTCATTGCTACATAGGTCAGTATGAGAAATATAGGTGCAGGTAGCAGGTGGCTCTCCACAGTGAAGTGTGACTTCTGGAGTTGTTCAACTAGATCAAAACCCCCCCACTGTGCGCACTCTGAAACATCAAGGTCATCTGTCACGGTGTTTACTGTCCTACATGTCTTTCATTTGGGGCAAATATTCCTTTTTTTCCTCTGATATCAGCCGTTTGTGTGTTTTATAGGCTTGACTGTGCAGTTCAAACATGTGTATGTGTGTAGTGGCCAGGCTAGGATGTGGAGATGTAGACCCAGGCACAGGCAGGACACACACAAAGCAGATGTTGGGGGATAACCAAAGGGTGTGTATTTAATGAAGAACGAACAAACTACAGACTGACATACGAGCAAAGACTGACTGCGGGAGTGGAGTAGTGACTAATAGACAACAGCTGGGGGTGATGACAGATGATGAAACAGCTGGTGTAGGACTGGGAGACGGGAACACACGTGGGAGACGCTCAAGGACACCTGCAGGACCTGGTTGGAAACACAAAAGGAGAGAAGCTAGAGGGAGGGGGAGACTGGAGACAGGGTTAGAACTGGAGATTGGCGTCACAGCCGTGAGATTATGATGACTCCGCTAAGGTCAGGGTTCGAATTATCACATGAGAGCTATGGGGGCCCCCTGAATTTTTTTTTTTACTATTTTTTTCCTGAAATTGTGGCTGTTTTCGAAGTCATATTTAGAGGAATATCTCATTAGGATTAGTCTAATACTAAGTAATAATGACATCACACAACAGTCTAATCATTAGACTATTGTGTGATGTCATTATTCAGTCTCATTCTTAACCATCAATATTTGTTCATTTTCTTACTCACCTCTGATATATAATGCCATATTTACTTATTTGCATTTTGCATCTGAACAAATACAACAATTTAATTTGAAAAAATGAGACCAAATTTATGAACTTGAATTAACATTTATTTGTCTCTGCACTTATAAATCAAAAACTAACAAAATAATCTAATGGAAAATAAATCGTTGTATGGCACAACATCAGCATTTATCAGGATACAGTAAGTAACATTATCATCTGATAATAAAATGAACATAAAATAAATACTTGTATTAATCTAAATAAATAATGTTTTTTTTCATCTCTGTGGCAATGTGCTCTATGATCTGTGCACAAGAATGATGGGATCGGTGAGCTGGCCCGACTGTCGCACCGTTCAACTCATTAAGTGTCATAAGGGGGTTCAATTTGGTATACGGCAACCTTTCTTTAGCGACAGTATATGCTGCCCTGAATGAACTGGCTGTCTCCTTGAGCAAAGCAGATGTGATTTCGCTCACTTTTTTTGGAAGCACTTCCTTCTGGTTTTGACTTTCTATTTCTATAGCTTTGCTTATGAGCAATGCTATCACTGTGCAAGTATATTTTCTTCCTCAACTTCTTGCTCTGAGAGCTAGTCACAGTCCCATTCATCCACTGCTCTGCCAAATGGGCTCCAAATGATTTTATTTAACATGTCTTGGCGTTTTTACATGGAAGGCAGCCAATGCATCCCTCCTTGGCAAATAACCAGCTATATTTATTTTTCCAAAAGTTCCACTGACTCGGACCCCAGCATTGTGGTGGTTGAGTAGCAGCACAGTCCAGGGCCCTCATTCATCAACGTGGACGTAGAACTTGACCTACTTCCACACGTAAGCACGGAATGTAGAACTAGCGTACGCACAGGGAAGTCGGCATTCATCACACGTGCGTACGCAGGCTCTATGGTCCTCCGTGTTGATGAATACCACTTTGTTCTACCGTCAATGCTCGTGCATGATTATCCATATATGGTCATGAAAATGAGGAAACACCCCCCATGGGATGTGAAATAATGGACAGACCCGAGCGGAACCCTGAGAAACTCCACGAAGATTGTTCACTGCTGTCGAACCAAGAAGACACTATCGCGTATTGTGGGATAAATAAAAGGCGGACTCGTAAACGGTGATGTCAGATATCAACGGCTCCCTAAGACCATTGCTGCAATTCTGCCTGGACAGCTCAAAATACTAATAAAGACCGTTCGTTGACCACTGTTTGGCGTTGGTTGTGTGTCATTATAACCGTGCTGTAATATGAATGCCTTTATTAGTTGTGTTCGATTGGCTATATGATTTTTAGATGCATCTATTTTGTTGTCGGCTAATAAAGACCGCGCTGGAATATGACTGCCTTTTCCCGTGTTGTTTGATTAATACCCCAGGGATTAAAGTTCTCCTCAATTTTATTCCAAATCGCGATGGATCTCCCGTCAATTTTCTACCTGCTGCATATGATTTCTAGAGGCATACTACAATCTATTTTGATGTCAGTATTGGGTAGCCTATATAAACAATATAATACGAGAGCATATACAAGAACAATGAATCTCACTGCATGTATGATAGCCTGCCTTTCAATACATGAACTTGAATTCCATCATGTTTGTGTGCGGGACTCACAAGGCTGCTGTCACAATGGGTGGTACCGGTGTACAGTGATAATAACAGTCCACACAATATCACGATCCATGCCATAGCCTATGTTCTATTAGGACATGATCTGTGACGACAAATGTTCTAGAATGTTTGATTAAGATATCATACTCTGACAGCATGCCTATGAGCAACAAAAACGCGAACTTGAATCCCATCATATACATAATCTGTCCACTATAGTGTCATTGCAATGCGTTTTCTATTCTTTCTTATACAGTAAAAAGGGGGAAGAACACTATATTCATATGACTTGTATTCTGCTTACAGCTTCGAAGTTCCACTTGTTTCGTTTAACGTAAAGCCTTTTAAATATAATCAAAACGTTCCCGTGTTTCTGCGGTCTGCGCAGAATAATAACGAGTTGAGCTTTATGATTTATGATGAATTGAAAATGGGGGACCCTGATGTAAACAAGACGAAAGTTGGTCTGCATCCCCAATTAACAATTGTATGTACTGAGCTCGCTGTACTGTACTGTACCCATTCTGCAATCTGTTAATAAACTTTTCAATCAATCAATCAATCAAGCTACGCGGAGCGCAGTCAGTCAGTAGCCTACACCCCGTATATTCCGATAACGCTATATAAACCATGCTGCATTCATTCTGAGAGAAAGATCTATTATTCCAAATGCTATTTATAGGGTTTTGACCATAATTACACTACTGTTGCTATTTTACAATGAACTATAATGAACTACGGTTCGTACAGAACGTGCCAGTGTTATTATGCACAGAAGCTCATTTCCTTGTTGTAATAATATATTCTACCACTGGGCGCTAGGTACGCCAGGTCTGACCTGTGCGTAGATGTACGCACGAAGTCAAGTTCAAGTTGAAATTGATGAATCCCACTCTTTGCTTAGAAATGATCGTACGCACAGGGTAAGCACAGATCTGTGCGTAGAACACGTTGATGCATGAGGGCCCAGGTCTAGTGGTGGAGACTCGGGTCTGGCAGTGGCAACCGGCGCGTTAACAATAACAGGCGCACTGTGCACAGGAGCAGCAGAGCTAACACTAGTACTAGCAATAGCAGTGTCAACTTCAGTGACAGTAGCGCTGCTAGCTGCTGCACTAACAGCATCAGTCTTTGGCCTTTTTATAAAACCAAAGCTGTCCAGCTTTGTACAGCCTTGCGGCGGGTTGAGCCTTTTTTTTGTTCTTCACTAGGTTGGAGTAGCGTTAAACTTATGGGCGACACTCATGGGCGGCTTGGAGGTGAAATGCAGCCTATTCCACAACATTAATTACTCTGTTATTTTAAAAACTGAAAAGAAAAATATGATCTATTAACAATTTATTTAGGTAACATAAATAATACTAATTCGTACATAAAAAAAAAAATTATATAATTTTTTTGAGAGACCCCCACAGGGGATCTTGACTATGGGGGCTCAGACTCTAGCTATGGGGGCTGAGCCCCCATTGGCCCCCTCATAATTCGAACACTGGCTAAGGTTACATGTTACATATATGTGACAAAATTGGTGCCGTTGTACTTTAACACTTTGATTGCCACTCACGAGTTTTCTCGGATTTATAATAGTTACGGAGCGCTCACTGCGTTCAAGAGAGAGGGAGAGAGAGACTCACATTTTCGTATATACATCTATGGGAAAAAGACATTTCCAGTGAGTGAAGGTTTGTTCAAATCATGAGGGAACAAAATACTATTTTGAGGCCAAAAAATACTTGAGGTAACTATTTTGAGGCCACAAAATAGTTTTCTATTTTGAAGCCACAAAATATTATTTTGAGGCCCCAAATTGATTAATTTGAGATAACTAAATACATTTTGAGGTAACTAAATACATTTTGAGGTAACAAAATACTATTTTGAGGCCACGACATGTTTTTTTTTCATAAATTTTTGCGTGGCAGCAATAAGCCTTTGTAGCAAGCAGATTAGCTGGGCTAGCTAGCTAACATTAGCTGAACTGACATTAGCATGATAGCTAACTAGCGAATAGCATCAGCTAGCTAACATTAGCTTACTTATTATTACACCAACACCATGGAACTAATGACCAATTTGACAACGTACTCTGTCAGAATAGTCAGTAATTCTATATAGTGTTAGCTAACGTTTCAACATACTTGTCTTGTTGCTCATCAGCCCTGGATAATTCACTATTAGTAAACTAGTTACAGTAGGTAGCTAGCTAGTAGCTACATCTGCTTCCACGTCTTGTGTTGAATGTCGGACTGGGACTTGACATGATGTTCAGCCCCCCTAAAAAGGGTCTAGAACCGCCACTGCCGGACACAAATCCCAAGTCGATCAGCACTTTCTCTGCCGAGTTATAATCACTTTTTCGCACCTACTCCTCAACTCTGCATGCATGCGCAGATTGCCCACGGCCACGGAGTCTCTCTGGATTGTCCAGAGATCTAGGTTTATCAATCTGCGCATGCAGAGTTGGGGAGTAGTGAAAAAGTGACAATAGCTCGGCAGAGAAAGTGCTGATCAACTTGGGATTGGTCTCTCCGTGTTCAGGAGACTCAGGCTTATACACGTCTATTGGATCATGTCTCCAGCACCCCCACACAGCCGTAGCTACAACCACTTGTGCAGGTAGCAGGTGGCTCAGTGGCGTTGCGCTATATGTCAGGGCCCCCCCGCAGGGCAGACCACTCCCCTAAATCAATAATAAGGTCCATCCCATTACAGCCGACCCTAATGTCGAGCTCACCCTCCGCCTATGCAGGCTCTGACACTACTTGCAGTTCCAGTAAATCCTCGCAATTACAATGACACATAATCTCGTGCCATGTCTGAATATCATGACTGGCCGTCCCGCTACAACACACATCATTATTATCATCACACTGGACATCGCGGCCACTTAAACCATGTACAAAAAAAATTACGTATTATATTCCAGTTCCAATGTAACCTGTAGGCTACTCGTACTGGTTATGGCGAATAAAACGTTATATTCTTCTAACCTGTCTCGGGTCTCGGCGGCTGTAGCGTGGCTGGGGTCTGGCTGGGCTGTCTGTCTGCCTGGACCGGCGTGTTGATAGCGGTGGACGCGGCGCGGCGGCCGGCCTGGGTGGGGAGCTTACTGCCGATGCATTCTTCAGTAACGTTAGAGTCAGTCTACCTTTGCTGCCTGCTGGAACAATGATGTTCTTTTTCGTAGCTTTGCCGTCTCCTGTTCGGCTTTCGCTCTCATCTTGTTTTTCTAAGCACCGCCGCTTGCTTGGATATTTGCGGCATTTTTACCGGCGCTTCCCGCTGTGTTTTGAACGCTGCCAATGAACATTAGTTATCAGCCTAGCCCTATCGCAGGTGAGCAAATCATAGCAGGGAGAGGGGGACCCCGCCCTCTGTGCAAGATGCATCCAGCTGCAGCCCTGGAGAACCATACTGGGCTCCACTGTCTGCGCCCTGTTCCCGTGCAGTACGAAATCTAAGAGGATAGTCTACAGTGGGGGTGGGGCCCCCTAAGCTCCGGGGCCCCCCCGCACCGCGGGGGTTGCGGGGGCCTCTGCTACGCCACTGAGGTGGCTCTCCACAGTGAAGTGTGACTTCTGGAGTTGTTCAACAAGATCAAAACCGCATAGACGCAGGCACGATCAGGACACACACAAAGCAGATGTTGGAGGATAACCAAAGGGTGTGTATTTAATGAAGAACGAACAAACTACAGACAGACTGACATACGAGCAAAGACTGACTGCGGAGTGGAGTAGTGACTTAATGTCAAGGCTCTCATCCACATTCATACATTTTCTCCCTCCGCTCTCTCTCCTCCCATGAGCTCAATGTAACGTGGAAGTGCAGTGGTCTATTGTGAGCTTGCGTCTATAGCTCTGTCCCTTGGTTTCAAACAGCATAGGAATAAACTGAAGGACGAATGTTACAAGGTTCCCCTCCAATCTGACAGGTAATTGTTGAGAAAGATAACCAAATAAAAGTCTAAATGTCAAAGTATCCCTTTAACAAAAGGCCTTTGGAATTCAGTGGTTTCCTTGATAAGCACATTGAACTTTGAATGTGTACCACGGAGAACATGGGAAAGGCTGATGAGAAGTGACAGGTCCATCTGGATGGAGACGAGATGGCATTGTTGCTCTTCACTGGCATCAATCTCCTGTCGGTTGGTGGATGTGGAAATATTCCGCTGACACCGGATCAGTTTTCAGATCAAGCTCTCTGGATTGATTCTGCAGTTTATTTCTGTCTGTGATCAAAATGTCTTTAATATTTTACTCTTCATTTCCAACATCTGCAGATGTGACAGAAATGTCTTGTAATAAATTATTTGAATCAGAAATTAGTTGTGTACTGTACCTGGCTGACACAGTTTACTTTGAAGATCAAACGGGTTGCATTATAGTTATATAATGAATAATACTTGTGTACATCATTCTGAAGCGTGTGACTAAACATTGTGTTGTGGAAATTGTTAATTGAAAATTAGTTTCACCCAGCTGACAGAAACTGGAGGCGTGGCCACTGTGCATGTGGATTTTGTGTAGTTGAGTGGGCACTTGTCTGTTAAATACCAGCTCTTTCTCTGTTGAAATCATTCTGATGACAAACAGCAGAGAGGGTAGGATCATTTAACTGAATAATACTTGTGTACATCATTCCGAAGTGTGTGACTAAAAATTGCGTTGTGGAAATTGTTAATTGAAAATTTGTTTCACCCAGCTGACAGAAACTGGATGCGTGGCCACTGTGCATGGGCCTTTTGCTGCAGGTGTCACTCATCAGTAATTAGTGATTTAAAGACTTGCTGGCTTAGCATCAGCGAAGCGTCGAGAAACGAAGAGGGACAAAGAGAGGAGTTTTCCTGGAGTTTTCCACCGAGGGATCTAGGGATCCACCTAGTGCTAAGTACACCATAATCCTATCCTTCACTCCACTCCAAAAAATTTCCTTTCCAAGTTTCAAGTTTCAAGTTCAACCGCAGCAGTTCAAAGAAGGAGTTGTTCGGGTGGCTGGAGTCCTTGATGATTCTCTTAGCCTTACCCCTGCACAGCTTGTTGTAAATGTTCTGGAGGGTGGGGAGCCCCCCTCCAATTGTGCGTTCGGCTGAACGTGTCACTCTTTGTAGTCTGCTTCGGTCTTGTGCAGTGCTATTCCCAAACCAGGAGGTGATGTTGCCAGTCAGGATGCTCTCTATTGTACATGAGTAGAAGTTCTTAAGGATCTTCTGACTGACTTGGAACTTCCTTAGGCGCCTGAGGAAGTAGAGGCGTTGTCGTGCCTTCTTCACAACACTGTCAATGTGTGTGGTCCATGTCAAGTCCTCGGATATGTGGGCTCCGAGGTACTTAAAGCTGTTCACTCTCTCAACCGGTGCCCCGTCGATGCTGAGGGGGCTGTAGTCCATGACGCCCGACCTCCTGAAGTCCACAATCATCTCCTTTGTTTTGCTGACGTTCAGGGAGAGGCCGTTCTCCTGGCACCATCCCGCCAGGACCTTGACCTCTTCCAGGTAGGCCCTCTCGTCGTTTGCAGAGATCAGGCCCACCACTACTGTGTCGTCAGCAAATTTGATGATTGTGTTGTTACTCCGCTAGCCACACAGTCGTGTGTGTACAGGGAGTAGAGGAGGGGACTCAGAACACAGCCCTGGGGGGCCCCTATGTTGAGGGTGATGGATGAGGAGGTGCAGTTGCCTGCTCTCACCACCTGGGGTCTGCCCGTCAGGAAGTCCAAGACCCACTGGCAGAGGTCATAGTTCAAGCCCAGGTCCCTGAGCTTGGCTATGAGTTTGGAGGGGACTATGGTATTGAATGCCGAGCTGTAGTCGATGAATAGCATTCTCACATAGTTCCCCTTCCTCTTGTCTAGAAGTGATGCTGCTGTGTGCAGCACATGGGCTATGGCGTCCTCCGTGGACCTGTTGGGGTGGTATGCAAATTGCAGGGGGTCCAGGTTGATGGGGAGGGAGGAGCAGATGTAGCCCTTTACTAGCTTCTCAAAGCACTTCATGGCTATGGAGGTGAGAGCTACAGGGCGGTAGTCGTTGAGGCAAGCAGGCTTGGATTTTTTAGGTACAGGGATGATAGTGGACTTCTTCAGGCAGGTGGGGATGACAGCCTGTTCTAAGGACAGGTTAAATATGTCAGTGAATACCGGGGCCAGTTGGTCGGCACAGACCTTTAGGACGCGGCCGGGGATGCCGTCCGGTCCTGCTGCCTTCCTGATATTCACTTTTTTAAAGGTCCGCCTCACCTCATGCTCTGTTACCCTGAACACTGAGTCTCCATCAGCAGACCCTCCCCCCCCATTGCCGTGGCTTGTAGGCTGGTGTTGTTATTACCAGCCTCAAACCTCGCATATAAGGTATTGAGATCATTTGCTAAGGAGATGTCACTGTTCAGTTTGAGGGAGGTGCCTTTGTAGTCTGTCATCGTTTTGAGGCCCTGCCACATAGCTCTGGAGTCAGCCTGTTCAAACTGGAGTTAAATTTTATCCCTGTAGCGCCATTTTGCCTCTATTACTGTCCTCCTTACGTTGTATCGCGCCACCTTGTGGTCATTCATGTTGCCTGCCACCAGGCCGTCGTTGTATGCTGTGGTGCGCGCTTTCAGAGCTTCACGGACGGATTTGTCTACCCAGGGTTTTTGATTTGGGTAAACTTTAATTGTGGTAGTGGGGATTGTTTCTTCCACCAAAGTACGAACAAAGTCCAGCACTGTCTCTGTGTAGACATTAATGTTATCTGTGTCACGGAATACACTCCAGTCTGTGCATTCAAGCGCAGCTTGGAGCGTCTCCCCTGACTCCACATCCCATTTCTGCACCTCTCGCGAGACTACCGGATTGCTCTTGATTCTTTGTTTATATTTTGGTGAAAGAAAGATGGCCGCATGATCAGACTTCCCGAAGCCACTAGCAGAATGAGCCTTGTATCCACCCTTGAATTGCGTGTAACAGTGGTCTAAAATGTTACCGCCTCTGGTGTTGCAAGTCACATGCTGATAGAAGTCCGGCAATACCTTTCTCAGATTGGCGCTATTGAAATCACCCACAACCACAATAGCAGCATCAACGTTAGCTGCCTGGAGTTTATTTACCTCGTCGTGGAGCCTGGAGAGCGCGTCGCCAGTGTTGGCTTGCGGTGGAATATACACCCCGACCAGGATGATCGACATTAGCAGAAATGTCGACACTTGGATATATATTCCACGTTGGGGAGCAGTGGCTCGATAGTTCCTTCACGTTGCCTGGATCGCTCCAATTGTTGTTCAACATGAAGGCTATTCCACCTCCACGCTGTTTGCCGGATTCTGCTGTTCTATCCTTGCGGTGAATGAAGAAGTGATCGGCCGGTTGGATGGCGTGGTCTGGGACTTCTGGCGCCAGCCACGTCTCGATGAAGCAGAGAACGTTACAGTCTCTAACGTCTCTCTGGAATTGAATCCTTGCTCGGATGTCGTCTAGTTTATTGTCTATTGATTGTACATTTGCTAGCAATATACTGGGTAGTGGTGTCCTGTGCCGCCTGGTTCTCAGCCTGTTACGGACTCCAGCTCTCTTTCCTCGCCGTCTGGGTCCTTTGTCCCTGGGGGCGAGATCCGGTCCTGATGTCCTCAAGATCTCAACAGGCCATTGTTGCGGTTCAGAGAGCTGATCCAGAGAGTAATCCAGTCGGTAAGTTTCCCGTAATCCAATGTCTATAAGTGACTGACGGTCATACACATTAAATGCACCTACTGTTGGTACAGACAAAACTCTTAAAACTTTAAATATTAACAAAAGTAAACACAGTCTCGACGGAGCGCACAGACAGGCAGCCGGTCGTAGCGGCGTCATCTTCCCTCCCACTCTGCTATTTCTCTACTACCTCGCTTCCGCCCAACTCCCTTCAACTTTCTCCCTGCCACTCTTGACACCACAATGTGTCTCATACCTATATCCACAATCTGCTCCTCCAGAACAGATTCAACCCATCCACGCCAGTTTGCTAGCAAGCCGGCTAATCTCTCTTACCCTCCTACATCCACTAATACACCTGTCACAGTACGGGGAGGCTTATGGAATTGTCAATCAGCAGTCAAGAAAGCTGACTTCATTACTGCCTATGCCCATAGTAAAAATCTGCAGCTCCTGGCTCTAACTGAGACCTGGATAACTCCCAATAACTCATCAACACCTGCAGCATTATCTTCAAACTATAACTTCACTCACACACCTTGACCTTCCAGATGGGGTGGAGGCACTGGCCTCGTGACATCTCCTTCATGGGCTACAAACTTAACACCATTCCCAGAACTGTCACTCTCCTCTTTCGAATATCATGCAGTATCTGTCTCTAATCCTTTCAATCTCACCATTGTTACACTCTATCGCCCTCCAGGTCCGCCCGATCACTTCACAGTTGAGCTGGACATGCTTCTAAGGTCCTTACCGGAAGATGGTACCCCTCTCCTTCTATTGGGCGACTTCAACCTGCCTGACTCATCTCAGTCGGTCCCAGTGGTCTCCCTCCTACAATCGTTTGACCTGACTCCCACTGCCATGCCTCCCACCCACAAAACAGGCAACTCCTTGGATCTCATATTTTCCCGTAACTCCAGCATCATTAACACCACGGTAACTCCCCTACATGTATCTGACCATTATCCTTCTCACTAACTCTCATGCTTAACCGAAAGGTCTTCACCCCAACTCAAACCGTCTCACTCAGACGCAACCTGCCCTCCCTATCCCCCTCCACCCTCTCCTCTGACATACTATCCGCTCTACCTCTGAGTGACACCTTCTCTGCTCTCCCCACAGAGATAGCAACCTCCACCCTCCTCTCAGTCCTTGCAACCTCCTTCGACAAGCTCTGTCCTCGTTGAGAAACCTGCCCGCCGTTCCCACCCAGTCCATGGCTGACGGATGCAGTGAGAGAACAAAGACAGGTCCTGAGAGCGGCTGAGAGGAAGTATAGAAAGTCACGCCTCACTGCTGACATCGACACATATCACAACCTCTTGTTAACATTCTCCAAAACCATTACTAATGCCAAAGCTTCTTTCTTTCACCATAGGATTGAGGCCTCTGCCAAGAATCTTCGCAAACTGCATGCTACCATGCCCTCCCTCCTCACTCCCCCCCCCACCCCCTCCTCCCTCATCTTTCTCTGCCGAAGACTTCGCAATCTTCTTTGAGGAAAAAGTGGAGAACATCCGCAGCGCCTTCTCCCAACCCCCACCCATTCCAAATACTGAATTGAGAACCTCATCCTTCACTCTGTCATCTTTCTCTCCCATTACAGAAGCTGAGACCCTGACACTGGTAACGTCGAACCGTCCGACTACATGCCAGCTGGACCAGCTACCCTCCCCACTCCTCCAGACCATAGCACCGGACATCCTCCCATTCCTAACTGCAACCATCAACTCCTCACTCAACTCGGGGGTGGTCCCCACCTCCCTAAAACAAGCCAGAGTCACGCCCCTCGTAAAAAAAAAACCTGAACCCCACCATCATAGGCAACTATCGTCCTGTCTCTCTTCTCTCCTTTCTTTCTAACAACCTTATGTCCAAACTGTGGCACCGGAACATTTATGCATATGTACTGGGAATGCCCTCCTGTTGAGCTCTTTTGGGAAAATGTTACCTCTCAGTTCTCAGATATTTTCTCTGTGACCATACCTGTTTCTCCTTCTGTATTGCTACTGAATGACGTTTCTCAATTACCGACCTCTACACATGTGAAAAGACTGATTCTAGCCGGCCTCACAGCCGCCAAAAAATGTATTGCCTCACGATGGATAGGCGTACACCCAGACAAACTCTGCCCGAAGGTATGGATTCTCACTTATCTGGATGTGATCTACTTAAAGATATCCACGGCACTTGTTATAGGGGTCAATGAGTCTAATATTGCGATCTGGGTGGCTGCTGCTGCAAAGCTAAAAGAGCGCATATAGCTCTCAATTACTGATTATTATATTATGTATGTAACTCATGTTAAGGTCCTGGGGGGGGGGGGGGGGGAGCGAGCAGGGGAGGGGCCACTGGTTCGGGGTCTCGGTGTTGTTAAAGAGGCATGATGCTTTGATTCGCTGGGGCGCCGGACTCGGGGTCCTCGCGGGATGGGGATCGTGGCTGTCGCGGCTGGAGATGGCGGGGGCTCAGGATGTTTCACTATAAAATATATATATTTGTTTTTATTTTTCCTGTTCCTTCCTTTATAAATTATATTTTATTTATATTATAACTATTTCATTTGTATTCATTGAATTAAGTGTCTTGTCATTATGGTTATTATTATTTATTTTTTATCCACTTTTTCTCCTCCTGTTTTTCTGTGTTTTTCTCCCATCCCAATTTTAGTCGTGCCAATTCCCCCCTCCCCTTCCTGGCCGTTGCTCGCATGTGCCCCCCACTGGTCGGTCTAGGGAGGGTTGATAGATACTATCGCATGTCCCCTCCGATCAGGGGCGGAGCTTCCTACAGGCGATATAGGCGGTTGCCTAGGGCGCCACCCAGAGGGGGGCACCAACATATTAATAAAAATTTATTTTTTGCTTGCCGCAGTTTTGTCGCCCCCCTCTATATCGGCAACCATTATTTTTACATAAAAAAAAATTCTAACATAAGGGAAAATGAGCCAAAAATCTAAAACGGTTAGTCGATCTGAGCCTCGGCTTTAGGTGTTCACAGTCAGAACATGCTAGAGCGCTGTGCATTGATGGGTATCGGTCAAGTGTTTATAGAAGTGAGCGTAGAGGAAAGAAAGACTAACGTTAGAGAACTATGAAGAGACAAAAGCCATCCGGGTCGCAGTATAAAAAAAGAAGAAAAGAAGAAGAAGAGAAACGTGCCAATACCCCATCATATGTATACATGTATATATTCACTGTTAGGATATGGGTAACTGTATATTTGCATATCGTATATATGTCACAAATGTAACAGTACTATATACCTGTATGTCCCTATGACATAAATGTCATGATGTCATGTATGTTGTGTATGTCATAAATGTCACTATGAAATGAAAATGGGGGACCCTGATGTAAACAAGACAAACGTCTTTCTCTGGTCTGCATCCCCTTAACACAATGGCGCCCGACCACGGAGATGTCCGTGTTTCGAATCCAACGGTTGAGGACCAACCACGGACATGTCCGTGGCAAGGTTGTTTTGGCTTTTATTCCATTTTAATAACCTACTCGATGTCACCGAGCAGCACTGCAGAAGTACCCTACTCTTTGAATTCAAAAAAGTGCATTACCGGCCAGATCCTCTTAGGGGCGCTATGTCGATAATGCAGTGTTCCCTGTGGCAGAAGTTGTCTTGTTTTTTCTGGATCTCCAATGTAGTTTTCTGCTAACATGAAGCGATGCCTATAGCCTGTTACACGGAATACGTTTTGGGACGCGGATTTCAGTGTGCAGTAAAGGAATATATCATCAGCCAATGGACATATCGATCTACCAGATGGCGATCGATAACTGGGAAATCCTTTGGGGAATCCAACCGGCCCACGGTAAGATCTTTTTCACGTAAATTACATGCTGATCAGACCTTGTTATGATAGCCATCCACCCGATCAGCGAATGTGGCTACTGAGGCTAAGGCGGTTATTGGTAATCAATAATCAGAAACGAGGTCCCCCCCCCCCCCCCCCTTTCATGCATTCATGGTGGACCATCATATCGATCATATGCAGTTTGATTTTTAACTCTAGCTTCTGTATAGCCGAAATGCCATTGGATTTAACGTTACTAGCTTAGCGGCCTGTATCTCGCCTTCCAGGAAATATACTAGCCGAAATCCCTTATAACGCTTATATTCAAGATGCTATAAGATTTGAACGTATTGATGAAAAAATTATTTCTTTAAGCCATTTTGAAGGGACGGTTTATGGTCTCAATTGACAATGAGAATGGACAGATAGCAATACTATAAAGTATAGATTTAGCTCTACAAACAGCCCCACGGACTATGCAAGTCTGTTTAGAAATGCTGGCCGTCTAGAGTGATTTTAGACGGATCCAAATGGCCCGAAAGTGTTAACAATTGTGTGTATTGAGCCGTACTGTATTGTACCCATTCTGCAATCTGTTAAATACATTTTTCATTCATTCATTCATTCATTCATTCATTCATTCATTCATTCATTCATTCATTCATTCATTCATTCATTCATTCATTCATTCAAGGTGAAAGGTATGCAATTTTGTACAACTTCCAAGACCTGCCACACCAAGAGCTGATGAAGCAAGCAGAGGCACTTGTACACACCTTAAACAATGGAGGGCAATCTGATTTGGATGGGAAGGAGTTGGCTCAGGAGTTGGAAAATGTACCTGACTTGCCATCAAAGAGCATGACAACTCTTGAGTTGTTGAAATTCATACACACAAAGCAGCTCACAGAAATATATCCCAACTTGTGTATTGCTCTGCGGATCAGTGCAACGCTACCAGTAACAGTAGCTTCAGCCGAGAGGAGTTTTTCCAAATTAAAACTCTTGAAAACATATTTGAGGTCCACCATGGCTCAAGAACGCCTCAGTGGTCTGGCTGTAATCAGTATTAACCATGAGGTTGGTAGTCAGATTTCATATGATGATGTGATTGATGCCTTTGCAGCGAGGAAGGCCAGAAGGATTGCACTGTAAATGGAAACCAGTGAGAGCTACAGGCTAACCTTGAAGTGTGCTGATAGGGAGTGGAATGTAAATAGTTCTTGAGACAAAGTGAATTTGACATTTTTATTTATTTGTTTGTTTATTTAGTATTATATTTTGATTATATATGTGTAACATATTTTACAATACATAATCTAATTTTAAAGCAAATTTGCACATGATTTTATTGTTTGTTATTGTTATTATTATTATTGTGTGTTAGCTAAGTTGTTTATTTGTTTTAATTCTTTAGTGTGCACTTTACATTTATTCTTAGCTCTTGTTCTTGCTTGTAAAAAATAAAGGTGCAGTACTTTACTGTATAACAGGGCGCCAAATGTGCTAGGTCCGCCCCTGCCTCCGATACATGCAGAGTCAGCCAGCCACTTCTTTTCACCTGCCAGCGCGGACTCTCATTGGTGAGGTGTAACGTGTGGGAGGCTCACACTACCCTCACCATCTCCTTTCCTCGCTGTGCAGGCGCCCTGACCGACCTGTAGGAGTCGCTGTTTACAACGACCAGATTACCACCCACGGTTTCCCTCCCGCTGACTCTGCCAATTGAGCCAGTATGACGGCCGGCCAAGCCAGGGCAACGCTGACAGCCGGATTCGATACCAGTGTCTCTCTATGGTTATTATTATTATTATTATTATTATTATTATTATTATTATTATTATTATTATTATTATTATTATTATTATTATTATTATTATTATTATTATTATTATTATTATTATTATTATTATTATTATTATTATTATTATTATTATTATTATTATTATTGATGTACCTGTCCGGTGATGTCTTGTTTATTATTGTGGTAACTGTATTGTGCTTTGTCTTGTTTCATGTAAAAAAAGGAAAATAAAAGAAATTTGATAAAAAAAATAAAAGAAAGTGGGCCCAGAACTGAAACCTGAGAGACCCCCTTACAAACTGTTAGGACTTCAGATGTAAGACCTTCAAACTGGGTAGCCTGGGTCCTACATGTATCTGGACTATAGGTATCTGACAAACCAGCCTACAGCATGAGGAGATAAACCATAACAAGCTGTTGTGTCAGAATATCATGATGCACAGTGTCAACACAAGTGTTATTATCCAATGCGTTGGTGATGTCATTCACAACTTTCATGGGAACAGTGACAGTGCCCTTTTCTGAAACCTGACCGATGTTTGGATAGTATTGAGTGAGTGTGTAAATACTATTTTGCCTGCTCTCTCACTAGGGATTCCACAACTTTGGAGATTGATCTGTATATCTGCCGCTAATTTTCAGGAACCAGGTTCCAATTGATCCGAACCAATTCTTCCCCAATTCTCTCAGGGTTTTGTGAACCTCAGAAACAGAAAAGCAGGCAAAACTAAAATGATGGCCAAGAACAATAGTATCATCATTTACATAATAATAATAATAATAATAATAATAATAATAATAATAATAATAATAATAATAATAATAATAATAATAATAATAATAATAATAATAATAATGGATTGGATTTATATAGCGCTCTTCATGACACCCCAGTGACCCCAGAGCGCTTACAGAGTCCATTATTCGTTCATACACAGTCATACTGGTGGTGGTAAGCTACAATTGCAGCCAGAGCTGCCCTGAGGCAGACTCACGGAAGCGTGGCGAATAATCATCGCCTACGGCCCCTCCGACCACCACCAACATTCATTCACATGCATACACATTCATACGAGGCAAGTAGGTTAAGTGTCTTGCCCAAGGACACAACGGCAGTGGGATGGACATGGGCTTGAGCGGGATTCGAACCACCAACCCTTCGATCATTGTCGCCGCCCCAAGAATACATTTCCGGAGGGACAAAATAATTAAACAAGAACCCAGATGAAATAAAATGCTAAATTATACAAAAACTATACTAACTAACTTTAATAACAACAATAAACAGTCCAACTAGGGATGTTCGATATTGGGTTTTTTACCGATATCCGATATACCGATATTGTCCAACTCTTAATTTCCAATACCGATATCAACCGATACCGATATATGCGGGGTTTCCCCCCCCAAAAACACAACATTATGCATACTTTTCACAATAAATAAAATAAGAATTTGTTCTTACTTGCTTGCCTGGGTAAATAAAGGTAAATAAATGTAAAACAAATTTAAATAATTTTAAACCGATACCGATCATTTCCGATATTACATTTTAATGCCAATATCGGTAGGCCGATAATATCGGACATCCCTAAGTTCAACATTTAATTCTAATCAGATACAGCCACTGCATTTTTTACTTTATCTGACTACTGAGCAACTGCCTTTAATGACCCATCCACATTTGACAGATGTACTGTAAGATCGTCCGTATAGGATCCATTTCTTCCGTATACTGAGCCTAGTCAGAAAGTACTCTGCAACGTTCTGAGCGGCTCAGAGTGAGCGGAACTGAGCAACCCGTTAAGTGCATTTTTCACTCTGAGCGTAGCTGAGCCGCTCAGTTACTTAACTCACCCAGTAGGTGTAATATTGCACAGTGCTGTTTCAAAAGTAAGAGTCCAGGAAGATGGTAACTGTCACTCTGTGCTCAGTGATGCAGTGAGGCACAGTGATACATTGTATAGTCTGATGGCTGTTGGAATGAAGGACTTCCTGTGCCGTTCAGTGCTGCATTTAGGTAGTGTGAGCCCTGAACATGCTCCTCCTGTCAGCCAAGTCTGAGTGTGTATACAGTAGTGGGTGGGAGGGGTTTTCCCTGATGGCCTGGAGGCGTGTATGTCTTCTACAGCGCTGTTCGGTTTCCGCATTGCCGTTTTGCGCTCTGATTGGCCGAGCGCGAGCATGCGCATGAGCCGCGACAAGCTCCTCAGAAAGGCAGGAATAATAAACTCTGCTTAATGCAATTTATACAAATGGAAGTATTGATTTCGCCGTAACGAATCATTAAACAAATATACCGTTAACTGGAATATGTTGTGCCTTTACACATATGTTGGATTATGTAATTGGTTTGTCATGACAAACCAATAAAAAATCGCGAATTAATGATGCATGTAGTTACTGTTAATGATGCATGTAGTTACTGTGTGTTGTTGTAGTCATAATCCAACATATGTGTAAAGGCACAACATATTCCAGTTAACGGTATATTTTTTTAATGATTCGTTACGGCGAAATCAATACTTCCATTTGTATAAATTGCATTAAGCGGAGCTTATTATTCCTGCCTTTCTGAGGAGCTTGTCGCGGCTCATGCGCATGCACACGCTCGGCCAAACAGAGCGCAAAACGGCAACGCGGAAACCGAACAGCGTTGTAGAAGGCATACACGCGGCCTGGAGCTTAGCAAGGCTCCTCCTCTCCGCCACCCTTGCTAGAGAGTCCAGCTCCACCCCAACAACGCTACTGGCCTTCCTGACCAGCTTATCCAGCCTGTTTGTGTCCCCTGCTCTCAGTCCGCTGCCCCAGCAGGTCACAGCGTACAAGAAGGCGCCCGCCACCACCGACTCATAGAACATCTTCAACATCCTTGTACAGACATTGAAGGATCTCAGCCTTCTGAGGAAGTAGAGTCTCTGGCCCTTCTTGTACAGTGCATGCCTCTGCGTGTTTTGACCCGTTCAGTTTGTTGTCGATGTGCACACCGAGGTATTTGTACTCCTCAACCATGTCCACATCGACTCCCCTGATGGAAACGGGGGTCACAGGTGCACTCCACCTCCTCCCCAGCTCCACCACCAGTTCCCTGGTCTTCGCCACATTTAGCTGCAGGTGGTTTTTATCGCACCATGTGACGAAGTCCACTACCAGTTCCCGGTATTCCCTCTCGTCACCGTCCTTTATACATCCCACTATCGCAGAGTCATCAGAAAACTTCTGAAGGTGGCAGGACTCTGACCGATAGTGGAAGTCGTTGGTGTAGACGGTGAAGAGGAAGGGAGAGAGGACTGTCCCCTGCGGGGCCCCGGTGTTGCTGACCAGTCTGTCTGACACACAGTTCCGTAGGCGCACATACTGTGGTCTGCCCGTCAGATAGTCCACAACCCAGGACACCAGGGGGGCCTCTACTTGCATCGCCTCCAACTTCTCACCCAGTAGCCCAGGCCTTATGGTATCAAAAGCACTGGAGAAGTCAAAGAACATGACTCTCACAGTGCTCCCCGGTTTATCTAGGTGAGTGTAGGCTCGGTTCAGCAGGTAGATGACAGCATCCTCTACCCCCAGTCGGGGCTGGTAGGCGAACTGGAGTGGGTCTAGGTGGGGTTTGATCACCGGGCGGAGTTGCTCCAGGACTAACCTCTCCATGGTCTTCATTATATGAGAGGTTAGAGCCACCGGCTTGTAGTCCTTGGACGTGCTGGGACGCGGGCAATTAGGGACAGGGACCACACAGGAGGTTTTCCACAGTGTCGGGACTCTCTGCAGCCTCAGGCTCATATTGAATTATGAGCTGGAGCACATCACACAGCTGAGAGGCACATGTTTTGAGTACCTTTGGGCTCACCCCATCAGGACCCGCAGCCTTTGATTGATTGATTGATTGAACAATAATGAAAGTAAATGTACTGTTTTGGTGCATGCAATGTATTTCATAATGAAGTCCAATGCTCTTCTAACCACAGAATTGTACCGTAGACCTACTTACAGTATGACTGACTCTCACTATACTGTACTTTTGTTTATGGTTCAATCTGAAACAATCTTTTTGCCAAAAAAAAGCGCTTAAAACGTAACACTGGCAGCGACAATATTAGATGTACTATTATTTCATATTTAAAGATGCCAGATTTGAGTAGCCTCATGTTTTTAATCCAGGCCATGGAATAAGCAAATTGAAACATCAGTTACTATCAGACTTGCTTTTCAATTTCATGTCTTTTTGAAACAGGATTTAATTTCTATTACTAAAGCATTTTCTAGCGGATGACGTTGTTGTGAGATCACAGAGGAACTGAGAGAGAGAGAGAGAGAGAGAGAGAGAGAGAGAGAGAGAGAGAGAGAGAGAGAGAGAGAGAGAGAGAGAGAGAGAGAGAGAGAGAGAGAGAGAGAGAGAGAGAGAGAGAGAGAATGATGTTCTTATTCTTATCCTCATGAGTGTTGTGTAGACATCTCCCAAATCTGAATAATTTAAGTCCCATGTTGCTAAAGATCCCGGGAACAACTTGAAACACTAGCCTACTGTTAAATTTTTTAATGGTCTTTTATGGTGCATGCAGAACTATGCAGTCTTAGGGACACGGATCCCAGGATGAAAGAGATAGCCAACCAGTTTTCATTCTCAGTTCTATAAGTGTTTGTTCGGTTTCAGTGCAGTTGCCAGGAGCAGTTTTGTTTCATAGTATTTTAACACTAGGAACATAGAACATTGAGATGTACATTTGAGATGTATTGACCCTTTTACTATTTTTAACCCTTGTATTGTGTTCACTCCAGAGTCCCAGAGGCTGTTTGTCTGAGTCTCTTTATTAGCTCCCTCCTAGTACACCGTACTCCCCTGTAATAACACATAGTAGGGGTGTAACGGTACACAGAAGGCATGGTTCGGTAGGTACCTCGGTTTTGGGGTCACGGTTCAGTACGAGTTCGGTACAACAGGAAAAAAATATTTATAATGATTATTATATATTTATAATAATATAAGCTTGATATTCAACATTAAATTAATTACCTTCTGTGTTAAGACTGTTAGTAAGCCAGTGTAAAGTAAAGTAAAGATATTGACCATACATTTGTAAAATGTGCAACCCTAGTTTCACCTAGTGTCGTATGAGACGTATTCGTCGTATGGCTGGATGTACCAAACCGCGACGTCCGTACCGTGAAGTCGTGGAACGAATACACGTACCGTTACACCCCTACCACATAGTATCCTGTAATACCCTCTAGAACCCTGTAATGTTCTGTAATACCACATAGTACACTGTAATACCCTGTACCATGTAGTACCATTATAGACCAGTCTCAATTTTAAGTGTGTTATCCTAGAGAAGATAGTCCATGAACAACTCCAGGAATATGTAAGCAGCCATGACCTGCTGTATGATCTCCAATCCGGCTTTAAGAAGTCCTACTCTACTGAAACATGTCTTCTTTATCTTACAGACAGTATCAGGAGGGAGATATATTCAGGTAAGCTGTGTGGGCTAGTTCTTCTGGACCTGCAGAAGGCTTTCGACACAGTGAACCACAACCTACTGCTCTCCAAGCTTAAGCTTGGATGACTGAGTCAGTGGTCAGATGGTTCTCTTCCTACCTTTCTGATAGGGTCCAGCGGGTTGAGGTCAGTGGCTCTATGTCAGAGGCCAAGCCCATAGTATGTGGGGTCCCACAAGGAAGCGTGCTAGGGACGCTCCTTTTTTTACTGTACATAAATGACATGTCAGCAGCATGCTCATGTAACTTGTTTTTATTTGCAGACGACTCAGCCCTGCTAGTCTCACACAAGGATCAGAACACACTAGAACAGATGCTAGGAGAAGAACTTGCAGGGGTCAGCAGTTGGCTTTCGGACAACAGGCTTTCTCTTCACCTAGGTAAGACAGAGGCAGTACTAATGGGCTCCAAGCCCAAGCTCAGGAAAGCACGGAGTTTAATATCCAGTTATGAGCTGTAACCCTAAAACAGCAAAAGAAAGCTAAGTATCTAGGCTGTATGATAGACGGGAGCCTAGATGGGGAGGCTATGGCCTCCCAAGTACTGGGCAAAGTCAACGCCCGCACCAGGTACCTAGCTAGGAAAGCCAACCTCCTTGGCAGAGATAGTCTCAGGCTACTAGCAAATTGCCTAGTACTCTGCCACTTTGACTATGGTAGCGTGTCTTGGTTCGAGGGCCTGACAGAGACCATAAAAAAGAAGCTTCAGGTTTCCCAAAACAAGTTGGTAAGGGTGGTAATGGGTCTTATATAGGGAGGAGTCACTTTCAGGAGCTAAACTGGCTTCCTGTGGAGACTCAACCTAGTGCACAATATTATAAACCGAAGGTCCCCTGGCCTAGATACCTCCTGAACTACTTCACCCCGGTCAGTGAATCCCAAGACCACAGAACTCAGAGAACTGTAACGCTCTGGGTTCCCTCTCCCGGGAATCCAGCCGTCAGTCTGGAAAGTTTTCACCTGGTGGTTGGTATTTGCATTTTGGTTGTCACGCCCACATTCCTGTGTTGTCACTGATTGGTACTCTCCACTGTTGCTGTCAATTTGCTGTCACTGCTAATTGATTGGAATGTTTGGTTGGTGACTACTTATGCTTTCTCTGTTTCCTTGTTTGTTGTCGAGGCTTCAGAAAACCGTTCGTGTGGGAAGGAACTGGTCAGAGTTTGCTGAGCCACTCGCGATGCACTTACAGTATATTACTTTTGCCTGTTCTCTCTGTTGACGCCCGGCGTCTTTCCTGGATTATCGCTGCTCTGTGTGTTTTAATAAAGACACATCCTTAGAAATAGCTACCTATCTCCGTCTCTCCTTGTCCCCTCCACCATTGGACTCACTACTACTCACCCCCATACGTAACACAGAACTAGAGCAAGCATAGCAAACCTGAAGCCTGCTTCTTTCCGTTCCAAACTGGGCCAGTGCTACCTTACTTTCTCTGGAGCCCAGGGGCCCTCATTTATCATTTTTTCTTAGAAAGTATTCTATTTTCATACGTAAGCACAGAATTTAGAATGTGTGCACGCACAAAAAAAAACTGGATTTATCAACCGTGCGTACACAGGTCCTACGCTCCTCCGTGTTGATAAATACCTCTTTGTTCTACTGTCAATGCTCGTGCATGATTATCCATATATGGTCATGAAACACCCCCCATGGGATGTGAAATAATGGACTGACCCGAGCGGAACTCTGAGAAACTTCACGGGAGATTGTTCACTGAGGCGCTGCCGAACCAAGAAGACACAACCCGTGTGTTATGGGATAAATAAAAGGCTGACTTGTACACGGTGATGTCAGATATCAACGGCTCCCTAAGACCATTGCTGCAATTCTGCCTGGACAGCTCAAAATACAAATAAAGACCGTTCGTTGACCACTGTTTGGCGCGTTGTTGGTGTGTCATTATAACCGTGCTGTAATATTATTTATTAGTTGTGTTCGATTGGCTATAATATGATTTTTAGAGGCATCTATTTTGAATGAATGAATGAATGAAAACTTGTATTAACAGATTGCAGAATGGGTACAATACAGTACGGCTCAATACACACAATTGTTAAGGGGATGCAGACCAGAGAAAGACGTTTGTCTTGTTTACATCAGGGTCCCCCCCTGTTGTTGTCGGTATTAGCCTAATACCGACAACAAAATAGATGCCTCTAAAAATCATATACTATTAGGTAGCCTATATTACATATAATAGTTTACTCTATCAGCATACCAGCATGTAATACGTTCTGAGTGTGTATCTACCTCAACTCCTTATTATTTTGCGCATAGATTGCAGAAATACTGGAACGTTTTGATTTATATTAAAAGGCTTTGACATTGTAAAACTAAATACGTGGAATTCTGTAAGCATAATACAAGTCATATCACCCACACGATATATGCTCTGTGTCCAGAGCATGTATGCTTTTCATTCATTTAAGACACATAACATACACCCTCTGTTCTCATTGCAATGCGTTTTTTATTCTTTCTTATACAGTAGGAAGGGGGAAGAACACTATATCGTGGGTGTTCATATGACTTGTATTCTGTTTACAGCTTCAAAATTCCACTTGTTCCGTTTAACGTAAAGCCTTTTAAATATAATCAAAACGTTCCCGTGTTTCTGCGGTCTGTGCGCAAAATAATAACGAGTTGAGCTACGTGGAGCGCAGTCAGTCAGTACACCCCGTATATTCCGATAAAGCTATATAAACCATGCTGCATTCATTCGGAGATAAAGACCTATTATTCCAAATGCTATTTATAGGGTTTTGACCATAATTACTACTGTTGCTATTTTACAATGAACTATAATGAATTACGGTTCATACAGAACATGCCAGTGTTGAAACTAATGCACAGAAGCTTATTTCCTTGTTGTAATCATATATTCTACCACCGGGGCGCCAGGTACGCATGCTCTGGGCTGTGCGTAGACATACGCACAAAGTCAAGTTCACATTCAAATTGATAAATCCCACACTTTGCTTAGAAATGGTCGTACGCACGGGTTAAGCACATATCTGTGCGTACGCAACGTTGATGAATGAGGGCCAAGGATTGGAACAAGCTGCCTATCCCCATCAAGCAGAGCTTGAGCCTCCACAGCTTCAAGAGAAGCGCCAGGAAGTGGCTCATGGACAGAATAGAGGAATAGCCCCCTATACTTTGAATGGGTTTCCAATCAGTTTTTAGTTATTGTGTGATATACAATTTTAGCTATAGGTTATGTGTCATTGTCATGTTTTTGTTGTGTAACAGCCCTGGGACCATAATGAAAATAAGGGTCTTACTCTTTCTCATGTTATCCTTTGGATCCTTGTGTGTTTTTAATCCATCAATAAAATAAAATAAACCATGTACCCTATAGTACTATGTAGTACCCTGTAGTGCTATATAGTACCATGTAATACCATGTATTATAATGTACACACTGTGATACAATGTTGTACTATGTAGTACCCTGTTATGCTATATAGTACCATGTAACAGACCCTGTAGTATAATGTAGTTTTCATACTGCCATGGACTACCATGTAGTGCCATGTTACGTAGTACCATGCAGTACCATGTAGTATCATCTACTACCAGGGCCGCCTCAGGGGGTGTGCGAGCAGTGCGGACGTTTGGTGAGTTTTTAATGCACTCTATTCTATTCCCGCCGTGGATATATCTCTCTCTCTCTCTCTCTCTCTCTCTCTCTCTCGGGAGCCAAACGGGCCGGCTAGCTGTTGTAGCTAATGTTATATTCAGCCAAGCGGGCCAGCTAGCTAACGTAGCTAACGTTATATTGAGCCAAACGGGCCGGCTAGCTGTTGTAGCTAATGTTATATTGAGCCAAAGCGGGCCGGCTAGCTAACGTAGCTAATGTTATATTGAGCCAAACGGGCCGGCTAGCTGTTGTAGTAGCTAACGGTGTGTGGCCTGGTGTCAGTACCTGGCTACTCTATTTGCAGTTAGCCTATTTAGCTGATGTCGGCCATTGGCTCCTTGCTACTTTGTTTTCTCTGGTATAGACCCTCTTCTCTTTGGATTTAAGTGTTGATCTTTGTCCTTTTGGATCTATGTATATTCATGTTGCCTTTGTGAAGTTATCTTTTCCTTCTGTTTTGTTCTTCCATTAAAAGTTGAATATCCTTTAGGGGCTCATCTTTGCTTATCTCTCTCATACATGCTCTCTCTCTAACACACACACACACAGACATGCTCTCTCTCTAACACACAAACACACATGCTCTCTCTCTCTCTCTCTCTCTTTCTAACACACACAGACATGCTCTATATCTCTCTCTAACACACAAAATGACATGCTCTCTCTCTATATATTTCTCTCTCTTTCTAACACACATATACATGCTCTCTCTCTAACACACACACACAGACATGCTCTCTCTCTATCTCTCTCTTTCTAACACACACAGACATGCTCTATCTATCTCTCTCTCTTCAATTCAAATGGGCTTTATTTCACATTCTTGTATTTCTCCCAGTAGGTATGGGAGTTTTGAGTTATTGTCCATGTTTTCAAAGTCTCTTTGGGTGTTTGCAATTTGTGGGAAGTATATGTCTTGGTATAGTGGGCAGGTTGTTAAGAAGTGGAGCTCGGTGTCCACCTCATCTTGTGTGCAGTGGGTCTGTCTTCGCTTGGGAGCCAGGTCTGCCTATGGCGGCCTTTCTCGATGGCTAGGCTGTGCTCGCTGAGTCTGTACCTAGTCAAGGATCTTCTTAGTATTGGGTCAGTCACAGTGCTCAGGTATTCTGCCACTGTGTACTCTCTGTTTAGGGCCAAATAGCATTTAAATTTGCTCTGGTTTTGGGTTGTTTCTTTCCAATGTGTCTCTCTCTCTCTCTCTCTCTCTCTCTCTCTCTCTCTCTGGCCTTGCTCTGGTGGAGGGTCAGGGGCATTGCCGGGTCTGTACAGCGATAACACTGTATATTGACTGTAGAACGGTCGCTCTCTCTCGCTCTCTCGCTCTCTCTCTTGCTATATGTTGACTGTATCATGCCCAGCCTCGGGCAGCGCTATTATTTAAGAATATGTTGACTGTATGAAAAAAAATATATATATATATATTATATATTTTCTTTTATTTTCTTTTACCTTTTAGGGGGGGGGGGGGGCTCGTGTTTAAATCTCGCACAGGGCCTCGCATTTCTCCCAGGCGGCCCTGTCTACTACCATGTAGTATCCTGTAGTACCATGCAGTACCATGTACTATCCTGTACTACCATGCAGTACCATGTAGTACCATGTACTAGTATCCTGTAGTGCAATGCAGTACCATGTAGTATCATGTACTACCATGTAGTATCCTGTAGTACCATGCAGTACCATGTAGTATCCTGTACTACCAGGCAGTACCATGTAGTACCATGTACTAGTATCCTGTAGTGCCATGCAGTACCATGTAGTATCATGTACTACCATGTAGTATCCTGTACTACCATGCAGTACCATGTGGTATCATGTACTACCATGCAGTACCATGTAGTATCCTGTAGTTCTATGGTCAGATATGAGTGGAAACACGACAGATGGAATTAAACACTTAACCTGCCTCTTAACATGCAGGCAGAAAAGTTGTAATTTTTGTTTTTGTTTTTGAGGACTGCATACCTTTTTTGCAAACCAAAATACTCTACTTTATACTTATAGCAAATGCATAAGCCTGGTCTCTTTTCAAAGATAACATTCTGAAGTGTCTGATATAATAAAGAAAGATAACTTTTAGTGCTAATGAAATAGAGTAACATAGGTCTGAACTTGAGTTGTAGAAAAACTTGTTACTCAAGTTTTTCTGTAGTAGTTAGTAGTCCAGAAGTAGTATTTCCCCAGACATTTGTATGGCTTAAAAAACTCCCGAGATCCATAGCATGTAGTACATGTCCAAATTTCATAAAGATCCGTTCAGAAGTGAGTGATTAGGAGTGATTTTGGTAAACTGTGTACAAAAGAAAAGCTCAGTTTTCTCATAGACTTCAATTCATTCAGTGGTTTTTTTCTTCCTGTTTTCGCTCATGAGTTTTTCACCCAGATCCCTGATTCGTACATCCCCAGGGGGGGTATCATTGGAAAGCCACACTCATTGGCTACAACTCTCTCCAATCATTTCGAGATCACCAAATGATTGACGGGACACCCTTGCCCCCTTCCTTTTCATCATAGTCCTCGACTATGCGCTCAGGAAGGCCATCAATGGACGGGAGCAGGAACTTGGTCTCACAATAACCCCAAGGAGATCGAGACGACACCCCGCCATAGTCCTAACAGACCTTGACTACGCGGACAACATCAGCCTGCTCTCTGACCAGGTGGAGCAGGCACAGGAACTCCTGTGCAGAGTGGAGACGGAGTGCGCCAAGGTTGGCCTTAGGCTAAATGCCAAGAAAACCGAGGTCATAATGTATAACATCCTCCCGGATCATCCACCTCTAAGGACAACAGGAGGCTCTGCTCTAAAGGAAGTCAGTGATTTCAAGTACCTGGGCTCGTGGGTCAACTCGTCCGAGCAAGACCTTAAAGTGAGGAAGGCGCTTGCGTGGAGTTCTCTGAACGGCATGACCAGTGTGTGGAAATCCAACCTCCCCCGTCAAATCAAGCTCAACTTCTTTCATGCAACAGTTGAGTCTGTCCTTTTGTATGGCAGTGAATGCTGGACCTTGAAGCCCACCCTGCAGAAGTCCTTGGATGGGTGCTACACCAGAATGATGCGTGTGGTTCTCAACATCAACAGGGATGAGCATGTCACTAATGCAAACTTGTATGGGGGGGTGCTAAAGGTGAGCGATAAAGTGGCAGTCAGGAGAATGAGGCTGGCAGGTCACTGCCAGAGACACCATGAGATGCCAACCAGCAAACTTGTGCTGTGGGAACCAACACACGGGCATTGATCACGAGGACGTCCCACATTAACCTACGTGGACGTACTCAGGAGAGATGCGGGAACAGAAAGCACCGGCGAACTAGCCAGATGCATGGAGGATCGGGATGACTGGAAGCACCGATGGAGGGCCCGTCCGAGGACGACCTAGATAGATATAGATACTAGAGCCCCAAGAGTCGGGAGTGGTATTTTGTGCAATACCGTGTACTTTGTAACTCGAGAACCGCTGAACGGATTTTGTCACCTGAAAGGGCTATCGACAGGCAACAAATGGGGCTTTAATTCGATATATATATATATTGTATTAAGGAATAAGCACACCCTAGTGGTCACCAAAGTGCCGGTGGGCAAATCATCCTAAAAATGGCCCACATGTGGGCCCTTGCAGCTTACCTGTCCCACCCCCCAGGGTCGGTACCGACCCCTAAATGACATTATGATCATAGATCCATATTTTTCAGAGTTATGCAAAAAATTTGAGATTTTAAAATCAAACGTTTTCAAGTATTAACATCACTAACATGTCACAAAAGCATGTAGAATGTATATTATCATCAATATGTTGGTTTAGCAATAGGTTAAATGCGTTAAAAGATAGTTTTAAGTTTTCGTTTTTCGATCGCCATTCCAAGCTTGAAAAAAAAAGAAAAATTATGAACCATGGGAATTGTAGACACTATAGTGTTACGATTCCTGGAACGTTTCGTTGGCATGTCGGTGGTAGAGATGAGTAGAACCCAGAATGCAGACTTAACACGAGGAGAGGTAGTGGAGGATGAAAATAGACGAAGCACGAGTCGTGGATGAAAGTAATAAGCCTTTTACTGAACATGGCAAAACATACAAAACTGACTCACGGGGAATACGGAGAAACATAAGGTTGACAGCACACAGGACGAGGGTACCATGAGTAATGATCCAGCAAGGAAGGCAGGGCAGACAACACTAAGATACACAGACTAATTGACACATGAGGGTGATTGGGAACAAGACACAGCTGCGTGGAAAAGACTGAACAACCTGGGGTAAAATACTGAAACATGACGAGACTAAATAACACATAGATACAGACACAGGGGAGAAATCACTAGACTAGACAATGGGGCACAACACAAACAGCAAATACACAGACAACAGATTAGTGAGCATGACAGTGAACAAATTAATAAACATAGACAGGCACAAATGCAGTAGTGTATTGTTCATGAGTGGTGCTGAAAGTCCGATGGCCGGTCCAATAGGACCGGGGTGGTGACACACTAGATTACAGTAGATATCATTATCTGTTCTTATGCACGCCTGGTGATACTAAATCCAAATTGAACTTGGGCATTTGAAAGATAATATATGTATATATATATAAATGTGCGAATTGGCTATAATAAGGTAATGTATAAGCATCTATTCTATATTCTATAATAATATTTCAAATTGCATTGGTCCGGATGGGAGAATTCAGTACTGTATCTACATAACCTTCGGTTTTATCATCTTCCCTTTATTAATTTCCTTAGATTTTTTGTACACATGATCTCAAGAGGGTACTGAACGAGGTTAGTGGCAGTTTTTTAAGTTTGGTCATTATTATCATGGTGTTATTCACTGTCAAAGATGCAAAGAAAAATCATAATTCATATTCTCCTTTGTTTCATCACAATTTAAGCAAGCCTAGTAATAGACACAATATTTCTGACACTGTGAATACATTCCCTGAGGTCCATAGATGTACCTAGATACCAAGAATAATGCAAATAGCCCTTGCAGAAGTGGAGCAATATTCCATTTACCTAGGTATATATTTTATGCGGATTTTCACATCGTGTGGAACAGGGCCCCGTTCCCCGTACCTGGATAACTGAGTTAGCCGGATAACTTTCGGTGAAGTCTGACTTAAGCCGGACTTTCCGGCTCCCCGTACCTGGATTATCCAAATCACCATGACAACAGATCCAAAAGTTTGAGCCTGGTCGAAAGCAGGGTTTAAGTTCAAGTTAGCCGGATCAACCATCGCCACGCCCCCGCAAAGAAGTGACAGCCCGTTTCCTGAAATTATTCCCACAGTCTACGATCTGCATTATACCATTCTGAATTACGTTTTTGTGCTCCATTCTTCCAGAGGGGGCTTTTGAAATGTAAAATAGACCCAAAATGCTGATACTAAATTCACTTTGTCCTAAATAATGCACGTTATATATACCGTGGCGCTCGCTCGGTGCGATGTACACATTATGTGGTTATTTTAATTGTAACTGGGATTAAGATGTCTGATGAGATGCGCTGTTTGACGGATTTGAGAAATTGAATGAGCCGTTGACGTCACATTAATGAATGAGGATAAAGAAATAAAACTTCATTCAAAATAAAGAATATTCTAAACACGGGTCTCTCGTTCATTAATGTATAAACAATGAATTTATCCCATCTGGCACAGTGGCACAGCGGTAGTGCTCAATCCTGCCAACCCAGCGACCGGTGTTCGAAACCCCGTGTTTCCAATATACATTTTTGGAATATAATATTAATGATTATACGCCAAAGTAGCCTGGTTTTAAGTTAAAATATTAAAAATCTACATGCATTGAGGATGTCATTCTTTATATAGCTCTCAACGTGCACCAAATTGAATTATTCCTATATTGCAAAAAGAAGGAAAAGACTAGGGTTTCGAACCCCGGTCGTCTGCGTGAAAGTCAAAAGAACAACCCGTTAGACCACAGTGGAGATAAGTAAAAGATCGACCACACATCAATCAATGGGTAAGAGAGCCGTATCGTAATTCTGTATAACAGTTTAACTAATTATTTTCGCTAGCAAGATCTCATTTGATTATTCAATCCAGCAGGCAAGTTTAAAGAAATATAATCTGATTGATTGAGGTAATGAGGGACTTAAAATTAGCCTATAGATAACGCATTTAACTTGTCGGCGAGGCGATTGAGCCGTACTGCAATATGTTACTAAAGTTTTAAATCAATTAATCAATCAATGCCGCTAGAGAATCAGGATCTCTGCTCTCGACACTTGCTGCCTTCTCGGCTGAGGCGGGCACGCGCACTTATCCTGGGTCTCAAGTCTGGTTTGAGTTAACGAGACTGAATCCACCTTCGAGGAACAGGAAAATCCCGGCTTCAAACATCGGGTTAACTGAATCTGGATAATGACATCTTGATCGACTTAGTTGAACCAGGTACGGGGAACGGGGCCCAGGTTAAGAGGTTAGGGGAGATGAAGCAGTGAGCAATGTGATCCTAGTTTGTTTGTTGTGTACCTTGTGTAAGACAGGGTCCTATAATCAAATGTGAAATCTAGCTTATTTGTCTGAAAAATCAAATATAATATCCCTGTTTTCAACATGGGCGCCGCCATTTTGTTGCTGACGTCATGGGGCTGGTTGGGTCTGGCTCATAGTATACACCTGTTGGTTAGATGCCTATGGATGGACATGGATTGTCGGGTCAGTCTGTAAATAAAATGTTGCCTACCAAACATCGGGACCGCAGTGGTGCTTTTTGTATTGCTCCCGGCTGTTCGAACGAATTTTACCGCATGAAAGAGAGAGGAACGGTGGTTCATTTCCACAAATTACCAGTGAAAAAACCACTTTTATTGGCGCGTTGGCTGGCTGCACTGAAGCGACGCGATCCACCTGTTGGACAGTGGACGAAGATCTGCGGGCAACATTTCATTGCCTCGGATTATGTTGTTGAGGGGGGCTTTGAAGAGGATGGGAGGTTTGTCCAGAAGACCACTAATAAGCTGAAGCGGTTCCCTCGGTCTTCGACAGACAGACCGGTAGTTCAGCGTCGGGACCATTTAGCCTGCTGGCTACATAGCTCCACTTCTACCAGCGTCGGGACCATTTAGCCTGCTGGCTACATAGCTCCAGTTCAACCAGCGTCGGGACCATTTAGCCTGCTGGCTACATAGCTCCAGTTCAACCAGCCGTTTACCGCCGGGAGCGATGGCTAGCTAGTTAGCACCAGCCGGGAGCGATGCACCACCCGGGAGCGATGGCTAGCTAGTTAGCACCAGCCGGGAGCGATGGCTAGCTAGTTAGCACCAGCCGGGAGCGATGGCTAGCTAGTTAGCACCAGCCGGGAGCGATGGCTAGCTAGTTAGCACCAGCCGGGAGGGATGGCTAGCTCCCGGCTGGTGCTAACTAGCTAGCCATCGCTCCCGGCTGGTGCTAACTAGCTAGCCATCGCTCCCGGCTGGTGCATCGCTCCCGGCTGGTGCTAACTAGCTAGCCATCGCTCCCGGCTGGTGCATCGCTCCCGGCTGGTGCTAACTAGCTAGCCATCGTTCCCGGCTGGTGCTAACTAGCTAGCCATCGCTCCCGGCTGGTACTAACTAGCTAGCCATCGCTCCCGGCTGGTGCATCGCTCCCGGCTGGTGCTAACTAGCTAGCCATCGCTCCCGGCTGGTGCTAACTAGCTAGCCATCGCTCCCGGCTGGTGCTAACTAGCTAGCCATCGCTCCCGGCTGGTGCTAACTAGCTAGCCATCGCTCCCGGGTGGTGCATCGCTCCCGGCTGGTGCTAACTAGCTAGCCATCGCTCCCGGGAGCTAACGCCGGTACCCGGCTGGTAGAAGTGGAGCTATGTAGCCAGCAGGCTAAATGGTCCCGACGCTGGTAGAAGTGGAGCTATATAGCCAGCAGGCTAAATGGTCCCGACGCTGAACTGCCGGTCTGTCTGTCGAAGACCGAGGGAACCGCACCAGGCTTCAGCTTATTAGTGGTCTTCTGGACAACAACAACATAATCCGAGGCAATGAAGTGTTTGCTGGAGATCTTCATTCCCTGTCCAACAGGCTGATCGCGCCGCCTGAGTGCAGCCAGCCTGACCCAACGTGCCAACAACACTGTTTTTTTCACTGGTAGTTTGTGGAAATTAACCAACTTTCCTCTCTCTTTCACACGGTAAATTAGTTTGAACAGTCAGGAGCAATACAAAAAGAACCACCGCGGTCCCGTTATTTGGTAGGCAACATTTGACTGACCCGACAGTCCATGTTTACTATGCAGCTAACCCACAGTGTATACACCAAACCAACACTGTGACGTCAGCAACAAAATGGCGGCGCACATGTTCATAAATGCTACATAAATGGACATTACAAATCGTTTTTTCTTAGAAACGCCTTATTTTTATAACGTGATTTTTTCTGTGGCTTATCTAAATACTAATGTGATGCTATGAATATGTATTTATCGCTATGCTTCATCTCCACTTTAAGCTGTAGCCCTATTTTCAGAAAATTCCGCCTAAAGGTACATGCCTAAGTAAATGGAAGATTGCTCCACTTCTACAAGGTCAATTTGCATGTTCTTGGTATCTAGGAACATCTAGGGACCGGGGGTATGTATTCCCAGTGTCCTAAATATTGTGTCTGTTACTATAGGCTTGAGTAAATTGTAATGAATGCATATTTTCTGGTTAATAAAACCATGTTACAATTGGGCTGGAACCGAGCTCGCTCACTGAGCTCATTCACCACCTTATTGAGATCAAGTGTACAAAAAAATCTAAGCAAATGAATAAAGGGAAGATGATTAAACAGAAGGATTTGTAGATACAGTAATAAATTATAATACATTTTAATCATAAATTCATATTTGACCTTGACCTTATTATGGCCAAATCATACATCTATGCATAGGTAAAAAGCGCCTCTTTCCAATGGCAGTGTTAAATCTGGATTTAGTCATTTCCTCGCGGTTTTACGATAAAAGAGATATAATTTGCATTTTTTTGATAAATCATTATTTTCTGTAAATCTTAAAAACATTGATAAAAAAATGTATATACACTTTGACTGCTGTTTTGATATGGTTAAGGTCTTTACTCTTGGCTACATTTGAAAAAGAAACACAACATTAACCTCTTAACATCCAAGGGCCAACGTGTGGGCCCTCTTGAGGACGATTCGCGACGTGCCACTTTGCCGACCTCTACATTTACATTTACATTTTGTCATTTAGCTGACGCTTTTATCCAAAGCGACTTACAAGTTTTGTACAACAAGACATTAGGAAGGGTACAACTCTATCAGCTGAGTAACAATGCTCATCAAAGTGTTGAGTGCTATAGTGTAGGTTAGTATATTAGGACAAGTGCATGACAGTAAGGTTAGTTAGGGTTAGAGTTCTTTATTTTTTTTATTTTTTCATTTTAGATAATGATTGAAGAAGTGCGTCTTTAGTCGACGGCGAAAGATTGGACGGGTTTCGTCCTCTAGCGGCTCGGATGTGCATTTCTTTGAATACAATATACATAGAGAATTAAATCCCTATTTGTTGCCTGTCGATTGCCGTTTCAGGCGACAAAATCTGTTCAGCGGTTCTCAAATTACGTGCGCCAAAGTACACATTACCACCCCCGACTCCCGGGGCTCCATAGCTCCGTCAATCATTTGGCGATCACGAAAAATGGTGGACAGGGTTGTAGCCAATTAGTGTGGCTTTCCAATGATACCCCACGTGTGTTACACTCCCAGACCTGCTCAGGTCTGGGAGAATCAATGCCCCAGTGTCATACCGCCATCTAGTGGTCACCTGCAGAAGCTGCAGTCAACATTGACCCTTCTTGGTCATATTAATAACATTCTTTTGTGGCAATTATTGTCTATATTACAAGTGTTGTCTGTTTAGGGTTTCTCTGTGTTGGCATTTTGATTCTGTGTGTTGTATTAGCCTAGTCCTTGTTCCGGTATTGTTGTTTATTGTATTAGTTCTAGTGTCTTCTTCCCCCAGGTGTTTTCCATTGTTAATCAGTGTTAGTGTCAGTATATATTGCTTGTGGGATGTTGGGATCATTGTGGCATCATTGTCCCCGCGTTCTTCCCGTATTGTGCCTATGTCCTGTCAAGTGAGTTTGTTGTCCTGTCTAGTGAGCTTGTTCTTCTGTTTGTTATGTTAGCAATGTTTGGTGCTCTTTGTTTTTTCGTGATCAGTCCGTGTTTGTTCCAGAGCCAGCTCGGCTGTGCCTCCCTTTTGTTTTGGTAGTTTGGTTGAGTTAGTAAACATCCCTTCTTCAAGCATCACCCCTCGTCTCTGCCTCCGTTCCTTCTTCCTTGTCTGCATACTGTGTTCTCACCTTCATCATCACCCCCAATCGTAACAGAATGACGCCACCATCTAAGAGCACAGCAGACAAGGTGGCCGACACTATGACGATCATTTGTAGTATGGTGGACGGTGATCTGGAACATTACTCGCCTGCAATGTGGGTATTCTTGCTCAAGATGATCGACAAGGTCGCAACGGAGAGTCCGACACAGGAGCCAGCGATGCGGGTTATGGCCGACCACGTCGCTGCCCCCATGGATGGGTTTAGGTCGCTCGCTACTACCCTACCCACCAGCCGAATCCCAGGTATGGTTCCCATGGCTAGCGTAGCTACGTCAGCTAACCTGTTCCCCATTGTTAGCACAACCCCGTTTGCTAGCTTTCCCCCCGCAGCTAGCCAGCCAGCTAGCATAAGACTCATGGTCAGCCTAGCTCCTGAAGCTAACCAGACGTCCACAGCTAGCACAGCCCCGCCCGTTAGCTTAGCTCCTACAGCTAACCAGACGTCCACAGCTATCACAGCCCCGCCCGCTAGCTTAGCTCCTGCAGCTAACCAGGCCTCCCCAGCTAGCACAGTCCCCACTGCTAGCTTAGGCTCAAGATTCACGGTCAGCCTTGTTCCTGAAGCTAACCAGACTTCCACAGCTAGTACAGCTCCGCCCGTTAGCTTAGCTCCTACGGCTAACCAGACGTCCACAGCTAGCACAGTTCCGCCCGTTAGCTTAGCCCCCGCAGCTAACCAGGCCTCCCCAGCTAGCACAGTCCCCACTGCTAGCTTAGGCTGAAGATTCACGGTCAGCCTAGTTCCTGAAGCTGACCAGACATCCACAGCTAGTACAGCTCCGCCCATTAGCTTAGCTCCTACAGCTAACCAGACGTCCACATCTAGCACAGTTCCGCCCGTTAGCTTAGCCCCTGCAGCTAACCAGGCCTCCCCAGCTAGCACAGTTCCCACTGCTAGCTTAGGCTCAAGATTCACGGTCAGCCTTGTTCCTGAAGCTAACCAGACGTCCACAGCTAGTACAGCTCCGCCTGTTAGCTTAGCTCCTACAGCTAACCAGACGTCCACAGCTAGCACAGTTCCGCCCGTTAGCTTAACCCCCGCAGCTAACCAGGCCTCCCCAGCTAGCACAATCCCCACTGCTAACTTAGGCTCAAGATTCACGGTCAGCCTAGTTCCTGAGGTTAACCAGGTCTCAATGGCCCCTACTGCTAGCTCAGGCCCCACGGTTAGCCTAGCTCCCGCAGCTCGCAGACCTCCGAGGCCTAGCAATGCTCAGAGGGCGAGCGGGGCTAGTACCGCTAACAAGGCCTCCACAGCTGATCCGGCCGTCGCTGCCAGCCTGGTTCCGGTCAGTGTAGCCCCGGCTGTCACTGTTCCAGGCTCCTCATTTCCGGATCCTACGCCACGCCTCGCCGCAGAGACCGGTCCGGTCTCCACGTCCTGCTCAGCTTCTACAACTGGTCCGGCTGCTACACCGGCTCCCGGCTCCTCGACTGGTCCTGGCTCCCCGTCTGGTCCAGCCCTATGCTGTGATCGGCGCCCTGGTCCTCGCTGTGGTCCACGCCGTGGTCTTCGCCGTGGTCTTCGCCGTGGTCTTCGCCGTGGTCTGCATTGGATCCTGCTCCGGGGGTCTGAGTTTCTTCCTTGAAAAATGCACACACGGTTTGGAGACAGAAGCAGAGTTTTGCCCCCAGGATGAAGTTGATGAAAAAAGGGTCTGTTCTATTTTGCTAGAGATATACCTTCCTGTTAACAGAATTCGGCTATAGGGTGACAATAATGTGGTCAAGAGGCATGGTTTCTATCTTGAGCCCTTAATCGGCGTGGTTTATTATTCACATGGAAAGCAGCAGTTCTACAGGTCTTCTCTCACTGAGAGACATGGGGGGAGATAAATAAGGGGGAGGAGACACAGCTACTTATACTCGTCACCTGGTAGTACTCCTGAGTGTCTCCGCCTTGGAAAAACATTTTACAAAGGAAATAATATAATCCCAAAAACATCAACAGGGTATGACAGTCAATATCTTCACATTAAACATGACCTTTGCAAATCCCTTCAATTTTAATTTGAAACAGGTTTCCTCATAGTGTCTGCTACTCTGTCGTCCATCGGACAGTAAACCGGTGTCATTCTTTCTTCTCTGATGACATACGTGATGAGATGATATTTTCTATAATGGCATGTTTACATCTATATTGACACATTGGGTTCCTAGCAATCACAATGGTCCCCTGGGTGCCCTCATAAACAACAGTCTCCATATATACACAATGTCCATTTTTAAATGACAGAACGCCCCTCATCTTCAAAAACACCATATTCGGTATGAAGGATACATTTCAATTACCTACTGCACCTTGAGCAATATATTCATAACCTTATCTCCATCACTTCAAGCAGTTGCTCTAGATAAACACATTTTGCATTGTCATAGCTAGAAACATATACTCAGCTTCACAGGCTGATAGTATCGCTGTGGGCTTTAAGCCTTAAACCTTTGTTGTCTTTTCTGAAACACAGCTGTCCGTCTGCTGCACCTTTGGGATAACGAAAAACATATTTTTGACGTAGTTCAATGCTTCTCTGTGGGATCAACAAAAATACTATGACACTCTTACCAGACCAGGCTGCAGAAACAAATTAGTGGGGGGACATAAAATGTTCTCGGGGGGGCACAATGGTTTTTCAACACAGGTTCCCTTTTATACGTTTCAGCTGGGACAACGGCACTGTGGCTTGCTTGGCGCTGCCCACGGTGCTGAACTAAACAGCAGAGAGGCAATTGAAAAATCGAATTTCTCTCTATCTTAAGAACATTCACTTATACAAAAACAGACTGAACGGATATATATAACAGACCTGCTGGGGCAGCGGACTGAGAGCAGGGGACACAAACAGGCTGGATAAGATGGTCAGGAAGGCCAGTAGCGTGGTTGGGGTGGAGCTGGACTCTAGCGAGGGTGGCGGAGAGGAGGAACCTTGCTAAGCTCCAGGCCATCAGGGAAAACCCCTCCCACCCACTATACACAGACTTGGCTGACAGGAGGAGGATGTTATAGGCTCACACTACCTAAATGCAGCACTGAACGGCACAGGAAGTCCTTCATTCCGACAGCCATCAGACTATACAATGCATCACTGTGCCTCACTGCATCACTGAGCACAGAGTGACAGTTACCATCTTCCTGGACTCTTACTTTTTAAACAGCACTGAGCAATATTACAACTACTGTAGACTTCAGTATATTTTTACTGTATTTATTTACTGTATCTTTTATTCTATTTTTAATCTATTTAATTTTATTCTATTCTTAGGCCATTTGTTTTGTTATTCTTATTCGTGACTTGTTCTGTCTAAATGTTTAATGTTGAGTGATTTGCAGTGTCAAATTTCCCTCAGGACAATACATTTCTATTCTATTCTATATCTTTGAAAAGTCTCCATTTATTCAACACTTCTGAATTCACTGACAAACTGAACTGAACTGACAAAAATAAGGTGCATAAAAAAGCAAACAAAATTCCTCCACAGACTACTCACCAACATTAGTAGAGTGGCAAGCGACGTTTGGGGACAGAGTGAAATCTTCTTAAAACACTGCCCCTCCACTCATTCCTGAACTTTTTTGTTAAGTCCTTCTCAAATGCCAACTGAATTAAATTGGCCTTGCGTCGATGAAGCATACTAAGGCGATATTCTGTAAAGACGTTCTTGAGGGTAGAAAACGAATTCTCAGAGTGCCGTGCTAGCTTCAGTAGTGTTGTTGTTGACATCAGTGCCCACTAGGGCTGTCCCCGACTAAGAATTTGGATAGTTGACTTTGATTGACAAAAAATAAATAAAATAAAAAATGGCCAGGGTGGGCACAGCTGACTCAGTGGGCGGGCCCGGCCCCCTAATGCCCGCCCATGGCGCCGGGTCTGACTCTTACTCACTACAAAACATAGGTCAGGGCGAGTACAGGTTGTCTAACAAAATGAAGCTACCCACATTTTTCTATACATCTCTTACTTCAGTCAAAACATCTCAGGATCTTTCCCACATATCTCTTCTGGGATATTTTTACACAATTGGCAGACTGTTTGAAGTCCATACCTATAAAATGGTTTAACCTGCCTAGGTCTTTCTATTGTTGTCTGGTGCGTTGATCAAATCCTCCACTTTTGTATTTTAAACATAGATCCTCTTTTGTATTAAAACATTGAATCACCTCTGTATTTAAACATTGTAAATCACCCACCTCTGTACTTAAACATGGGATTAAACATAAGATTAATTTCAGTATTTTAAACATGGTAACTCATCCACCTCTGTACTTAAACATGGGACCCATTTCTTTATCTAAACGTGGAACCAAACATAGGACTCATTTCAGTATTCAAACATGGTCTCTAGTCAGACATTCAAACATGGATTCTACTCCTCCTGTATTTAAACCTGGAGTATCCTCCCTCAGCATTTAAGCAATTAGTCACCCTTCTTCATTATTTAAACATGGGGTACCCTCCTTCAGCATTTAAGCAATTTTCTACGAACCATACTTTGTATTTGCTGTGGCCTTCAATACCCTCCTGGATTGAATACACCCATTTCCCTCCCACTGTATGTCTGCCCTCTGGTAACTTGGTTGAATTCAACCATTTCCCTCCCACTGTATGTCTGCCCTCTTCGGGGGACAATGTGGGCTCTTTAAAGGTCGGGTTTACCCCACTGACTACCCTGTAGTAGTACTCAACGGGGGTAGGTGTACTGTCCTCCTCGTCACTCCCTTTCCTGGCAGAGTCTGTCAGATATTTTTGGGGTTTGTGTTCCCTTGAGGGATACCTCCCACTGCTTGGGGCACTTGATGTCACCCTCGGGTGCTCCTCGTCATCTCCCTCTGGGGATTGCTGACTGTCTGTCTGCACGACTGTACTAAGTACACTGGGTTGATGTGTCTCTGTTTCTACACACCTTGCTCTGGAGTCCAGCTCTGACTCCTCTGTCTGTGTCTCGATCTCACAGGTTGTCTTCGTGACAAACTTGACTAGCATGTGTTTCTGCACTCTCCCGTTACCGGGATGATAAACTAGGAAAGCAGGGCTTCCTTTGTCGTGTCCTACGAAAAATCCTTTTACATCCTTGGACTTGGGTTTTCCCCTGTCCTGCAGGTACGCATAACACACTGATCCAAATCGGTGCATTCTGGCTAGATTACACTTCTTTCCTGTCAGCGCTGTATACGGGGTGGTGCCCGAGTGCTTATTAAAGCACCTGTTTCTGGTGTAAGCGGCTTCTAGCACCGCATAATGCCACAGGCTCTTAGGTAAGTTACTATCTGCTAGCTTACACCTAGCCATTTCGAAAAGGGTGTGCCATTCTCTCTCTGCCACCCCGCTCTGGTGTGGGGGATATGGACGTGACGTCTCGTGTCTTATCTTATACCTTCTCAACAGTGATTGGAACTCTCTGTTTGCGAACTCGGTTTCGTGGTCGGATCTCAGACATCTTACTGTACCATAAGAGGCTACGTCTGCCAGGAATTTCTCTGTGGCCTGGAGTGTGTCACTCTTTGCTTTGAGAAAGTAAACAAACACTGCCCCTGTACACACGTCTGTAAAAGACTGTACATATCTAAAACCTCCTATGGACTCGTTGCTTACTGGGCCTGCTAGGTCCATGTCAACTAGTGCTAGTGGTACCCTTACTCTGTCTGTGGGAATTCTGTATCTCGGTTGGGTAAACTTCCCCGTTTTGCACATTGCACAATTTTTGTCAGGTCTACGCTTTTCCCCTTCAATGTGCATGCCCTCTGACACTACTTGCAGTTTCAGTAAATCCTCGTAATTACAATGACCCATAATCTCGTGCCATGTCTGAATATCGTGACTGGCCGTCCCGCTACACATATCATTATTATCATTACACTGGTCGTTGTCATTACACTCCGTTTTCAGATAATATATTCTCTGGTACATCTTTATGTCAAACCGGGTACCATCAGGTTCTACAAGAACACTTTTACCTTTATCGAAAAATACCTTGGCACCGCTTGCAGTAGCAGCTATTACAGAGAATAGTCCTTGTGGGAACGATGGTACGTATAGAGCGTTCTTTAGCGTCACCGTACGCCGGCTCCCCTTACTGTCCGTGAGGCATACCTGTGCGTCTCCCCTCTCTTGCGCCAATCCGTAGCTACGTCTCCCGTCCGCCAGCTCCATGCTGTGCCTCTCCGGGTGGAAAGTGTCGTCAAAGTTCTTGAACCGACTCCTGTCATTGATGATATGGGACGACGTACCTGTGTCCACGATCAGTCCCCTTCTCTGGGCCCGCTGCAGCTGGGCCGGTCCAGCGGTGCCTGCCGTCCGCGCCCCGAAAGTGCAGTCTTCTTGTCTCGTTATTCTCCGGGCGTCGTCTCACGTCGATCGTCGCCGCCATCGATTCTCCGGGCGGCGTCTTGATTCGTCTCACGTCGACCGTCGCGGCCATCGTGTCCGCTGTCGTCATCCCGTCCACAGCCGTCTTCTTGTCCGTAGCCGCCATTTTGTCTGTGGCCTCCGTCTCGTTCACGGCCGCCGTCTCGTCCGTAGCCGCCATTTTGCCTGTAGCCGCCATTTTGTCCGTGGCCTCCGTCTTGCCCATGCGCGTATCGCGCGCTCTGGTCGTGCTTCTTCATGCACGCTCTGTCTGTGTGCCCCGTAGATTTGCAGAAGCTACACCAGACAGTCTTTGTGCAGTCGCTTCTCTGATGGCCTTTCATCTCCGCATCGCCAACACGCCAGTTCCGTCGTGGTCCTGGTTCTCTCCCTTGGCGTCGCTCGGGCCTTTAGCACCCTCTCCCCCTCCTCCGCGGCGGCTGGGTGGGTGTCTTCTGAGGCCTCGAAGTTCCTTAACTTAGCCTTGAACTTGAAGGGCGGCACGGTGGTGTAGTGGTTAACACTGTCGCCTCACAGCAAGAAGGTCCAGGGTTCGATTCCCGCTTGGGGACCAGGTTTCCATGATGCCAGGTACCCAGGTGGGGTATCTCCCAGGCTTTTCTGTGTGGAGTTTGCATGTTCTCCCCGTGCTCGCAAGGGTTTCCCCCCCGATAAGATAAACCCAATTGAAAAACATGCACAACAACAGATCGCTAACGCTGTGGCGTCCTTGACGAAGACGGACAGGAGCACTTGGATTGGTCCCCTGGCGCGGCTCACGTTGACGCCTGTCTGCTCCCGGCTGCCCTTGGGGGGGAAGGACGACGGGATGGGTAATCGCAGAGACGAATCGCATCTGCGATTCTAAAGAGACAATGCATGCGTGTGTGTTCCGGTGTGTGTGCTAAAAACTAACCGTTGTGTGTGTACCGCTAAAACATTGAGTGTCGTTGCATGCCGAATAAAGACCTCTGCAACAGGTCCTGCATTATTATATTATAACTGTCCCAACGTCATGTCCGTTGAGCCGTGTGTTACCAGGAGTGTGAACGGCTTGTACAGCTCCGGTAGTCCTCTCATCATCATCGCCATCATTAGCCCATCGCTTGGCGCTTCTCCAGCACTCCTCAATGGCGTCGTGATCTGTTCCGCTCTGTTGACGTATTCGGTCACAGTCTTGGTGAGCCCCTTCCTCAGGCCCGTTAGTGCTATGTAGAGAACCACGACTCTGGGTCTTCCTCGCCCTATGTAATGCTCTCTCAATACCTCCAGGCTTTCTCTGCCTCGGTCTTTAGTGTCGCGGAATATCAGCCCCAAGCTGGTGTCGTCGAGCATCGGCGCTAACTCACAGTACGCGTTTGCGTTTCGCTGGTCGTCTAGGGCTTGCTCTTCCGCCGTCAGTTCTCCCGTGGGGGCCGCCAGGATCGTCTCCTTCAGTCCCGCTCCGTGCATGCAGCATAGCATGCTCTCTTCCCAGAGCTCGAAGTCCTCTGCTTTTCCATTGAATGATGGCCATTTGCCCCTTCTCTTGTTTTCCATCCTCTTCGTTAGTGGTATGCTTAGCTTTTGCTCTTGTTGGCCTAGCGTCTAGCCACGCGGTGCTCCCGGCGCTAACCTACCCTATACTTCAGCTAAGCTTGCTACAGTACCCTTATTATTTCGCCCGGTGTTATCTGGGCCCATAACCTGTTCCACACTAAAAACAGATGGGTCAATTCTATAACCCAATTTCTTGGTTAATCGTGTTGGGTTAAAATTATGGGTTAATTCTCTGAGCATAACCATTATTTGGGTTATTGAGATTTAATTTTGACCCAATTTGTGAGTTATAATAATCATGGGTAAATTTTCTGAGACATAACCCATGTGTTGGGTCAGAGAGCTGGGTGTTTCCGCCGGGATCTGCAAAGCTACACCCCTCCCCCACTGGGAACTATCGTACACGCCTTTTGTTCCAGTCAGTCAGAGAGTCATGTTCACGTTCACAGTCAACATGGTCCAACAAACCCTCTTCACGGAAAAGACTTCACTGACTCAAGGTAAGATCTCGTTTCGTTAGCACAGTATTTATATCTCAACCCATCCATTGTGCCTATTGCGTCGTGTTAACCATGCACTGTGAACATTGTGGAACTAAATTAGCTAGCTCTTCACAGCTAGTCTGTCGCGTCATCAGCTAGTGGCTAGCTGGGAGAGCTAGCCACAGCAAGTTGCAACTTAGCTACTCATTTCTATAATCGGTTCATCTCTAACCTTGTAAAAATATGTGGTAACCTCTATTAATAAATGAGCCACACGACACAACACGACACATAAATCATTACCGTTCAAGCATGCTACCAAAAGTGACCAAGTCTATGAGTATTACAAAGGTTCTGGCTAGTAGCTAAGCCTAGTTAGCCAGTACTAGTAACGTTACTGTTATTGCTAATTTTACCGTGTTTTGGGTTGTAATGATACCAGATTAACTGGAGACTATCTATAGCTGTGTAACGTTATATGATTGATATCTTTATTAACCATATGTGTGTAATAAAGCTGTTGTCCTCTCAATCCGGTGACATAGCTGGTTGGCTAGCTAGCTACATACTGTGATTTAGTGCCATTTTGCGCCATTTTGAGGTCTACATTTTCCATCATCTCTCTAATGTCCCGCGATTCGGGCATCAATTTACAACATCCTATACTAAATTAAGCAGTAGACTGCGGAAGCCAGACATGTGGTGAGGCTTTTTACACCTGAATTCAGTGCTAAATATTCTAGGCTGCTATGTCAGCTACTTGGCCTATCGTTCACACGTGGCTGAGTACTTGGGCATGAGGCATTAATTAATTGCAGATGTGTTCATTTCCACATTGCTTTCTGTTTTGTTTCAGGCCAGTCTTGATGGACAGCTTTGTCACAGAAAAATTAATTGAGTGGCAATTGCCAGAGCTCACAGACAGTTTTAAAGGTGAGCATTTTTACTTTCTTGACCATGAAAATGTTTCCATGACTAAGCAGTATAGGGTTTCAACACACATGCACACACATTATTCTGTTCTTCATCTTGGTTCTCATCCTGTTATTGTCCTGGTCTCTGGTCCTGTGTTGGAGTTTGCTGCCTGGACTGTAAAAGTCTTTCTTTGTTTTCTGTCTTTTGTCTTTCAGATAAAGATATCGATGAGGAGGCGTTTCAACTTTTAGATGACGAAACAATCCGGAACCTCATCCCCAAAATAGGCCCCCGGCTCAAGTTCTCAAAACTTTACAGAGAATTTGTAAGTGATCACTAAGTTAAGAGTTCTAACATATCAAGGCAGATGGCGTATACATGCTTTAAATGCAAAAGGCTAATTCCTGGTGATGCCAAATCTCTCTTTTCACATTTACGAGTAGCACACAATATAAACGCTTCATCCACTTATATCCAATGTTGTGAGGGAGTTTGTAGCAGAACATTTTCTTTCATTCGTCTTACAGAAAGCACTTGCAAGGAGAACATAACGACAACCAGGCCCTGGCCTAGCCACCTAATGTACCAAATCAGGCTGCTAATATTTTCAATGCTGAAGAGCTAGTACTTTCTTCACCATGAAAATCTTTCCATGACTAAGCAGTATTGTTCAGTAGGGTTTCAACACACATGCATGCACATACAAATTATTCTGTTCTTCATCTTGGTTCTCATCCTGTTCTTGTCCTGGTCTCTGGTCCTGCCAGCCTGGTCCTGTGTTGGAGTTTGCTGCCACTGGATGGCACTGAAATTACTGTAAAAGTCTTTCTTTGTTTTCTGTCTTTGTCTTTCAGATCAAGATATCGATGAGGAGGCACCACCAGTACCCCCCGCACCAGAACCAGCAGTACCTCCCCTCACCAGAACCAGCAGTACCTCCCCTCACCAGAACCAGCACCTCCCTTCACCAGAACCAGCAGTACCTCCCCTCACCAGAACCAGCAGTACCTCCCCTCACCAGAACCAGCAGTACCTCCCCTCACCAGAACCACCAGTACCTCCCCTCACCAGAACCAGCAGTACCTCCCCTCACCAGAACCAGCAGTACCTCCCCTCACCGGAACCAGCAGTACCGCTTTTGGAGTCCGCAAAAGAGGGGTGGAGTTCTAGAGGAAGCAAGGTAAGCAAAAAAAGCAATATAATGCGCAGCTCCTCCCCCTCAGGGAATGCTACACCCATTTGCAAGGGGGCAGAACAGGAAGCACAGCCCCCCTTGTCCTTCGCATTCGCTTAGCGGGGCAGGCAAAGCAGCAAGCTTCAGAGAGCATATCTGCTGCTTCAGAGAGCCTATCTGCTGCTTCAGGGAGCCTAACTGCTGCTTCAGTGAGCCTATCTGCTGTAGAGAGCCTATCTGCTGCTTCAGAGAGCCTAACTGCTGCTTCAGAGAGCCTATCTGCTGTAGAGAGCTTAACTGCTGCTTCAGAGAGCCTATCTTCTGCTTCAGAGAGCCTATCTGCTGCTTCAGAGAGCCTATCTGCTGCTTCAGAGAGCCTATCTGCTGTAGAGAGCCTAACTGCTGCTTCAGAGAGCCTATCTTCTGCTTCAGAGAGCATATCTGCTGCTTCAGAGAGCCTATCTGCTGCTTCAGAGAGCCTAACTGCTGCTTCAGAGAGCCTAACTGCTGCTTCAGAGAGCCTATCTGCTGCTTCAGAGAGCCTAACTGCTGCTTTAGAGAGCCTAACTGCTGCTTCAGAGAGCCTATCTGCTGCTTCAGAGAGCCTATCTGCTGCTTCAGAGAGCCTATCTGCTGCTTCAGAGAGCCTGTCTGCTGCTTCAGAGAGCCTAACTGCTGCTTCAGAGAGCCTATCTGCTGCTTCAGAGAGCCTAACTTCTGCTTCAAAAAGCCTAACTGCTGCTTCAGAGAGCCTATCTGCTGCTTCAGAGAGCCTAACTGCTGCTTCAAAGAGCCTATCTGCTGCTTCAGAGAGCCTATCTGCTGCTTCAGAGAGCCTATCTGCTGCTTCAGAGAGCCTATCTGCTGCTTCAGAGAGCCTAACTGCTTCAGATAGCCTATCTGCTGCTTCAGAGAGCCTAACTGCTGCTTCAGAGAGCCTATCTGCTGCTTCAGAGAGCCTATCTGCTGCTTCAGAGAGCCTAACTGCTGCTTCAGAGAGCCTATCTGCTGCTTCAGAGAGCCTATCTGCTGCTTCAGAGAGCCTAACTGCTTCAGAGAGCCTATCTGCTTCTTCAGAGAGCCTATCTGCTGCTTCAGAGAGCCTATCTGCTGCTTCAGAGAGCCTAACTGCTGCTTCAGAGAGCATAACTGCTGCTTCAGAGAGCCTATCTGCTGTAGAGAGCCTATCTGCTGCTTCAGAGAGCCTAACTGCTGCTTCAGAGAGCCTATCTGCTGTAGAGAGCCTATCTGCTGCTTCAGAGAGCCTATCTGCTGCTTCAGAGAGCCTACCTATCTGCTGCTTCAGAGAGCCTATCTGCTGCTTCAGAGAGCCTAACTGCTGCTTCAGAGAGCATATCGGCTGCTTCAGAGAGCCTATCTGCTGCTTCAGAGAGCCTACCTATCTGCTGCTTCAGAGAGCCTATCTGCTGCTTCAGAGAGCCTAACTGCTGCTTCAGAGAGCATATCTGCTGCTTCAGAGAGCCTATCTGCTGCTTCAGAGAGCCTCTGCTTCAGAGAGCGTAACTGCTGCTTCAGAGAGCCTCTGCTTCAGAGAGCCTATCTGCTGCTTCAGAGAGCCTAACTGCTGCTTCAGAGAGCCTAACTGCTGCTTCAGAGAGCCTATATGCTGTAGAGAGCCTATCTGCTGCTTCAGAGAGCCTATCTGCTGCTTCAGAGAGCCTATCTGCTGCTTCAGAGAGCCTATCTGCTGCTTCAGAGAGCCTAACTGCTGCTTCAGAGAGCCTATCTGCTGTAGAGAGCCTATCTGCTGCTTCAGAGAGCCTAACTGCTGCTTCAGAGAGCCTATCTGCTGCAGAGAGCCTATCTGCTGCTTCAGAGAGCCTATCTGCTGCTTCAGAGAGCCTATCTTCTGCTTCAGAGAGCCTATCTGCTGCTTCAGAGAGCCTATCTGCTGCTTCAGAGAGCCTATCTGCTGTAGATAGCCTAACTGCTGCTTCAGAGAGCCTATCTGCTGCTTCAGAGAGCATATCTGCTGCTTCAGAGAACCTATCTGCTGCTTCAGAGAGCCTATCTGCTTCAGAGAGCCTATCTGCTGCTTCAGAGAGCCTAACTGCTGCTTCAGAGAGCCTATCTGCTGCTTCAGAGAGCCTAACTGCTGCTTCAGAGAGCCTATCTGCTTCAGAGAGCCCATCTGCTGCTTCAGAGAGCCTATCTGCTGCTTCAGAGAGCCTAACTGCTGCTTCAGAGAGCCTAACTGCTGCTTCAGAGAGCCTAACTGCTGCTTCATAGAGCCTAACTGCTGCTTCAGAGAGCCTATCTGCTGTAGAGAGCCTATCTGCTGCTTCAGAGAGCCTAACTGCTGCTTTAGAGAGCCTATCTGCTTCAGAGAGCCTATCTGCTGCTTCAGAGAGCCTATCTGCTGCTTCAGAGAGCCTATCTGCTGCTTCAGAGAGCCTATCTGCTGCTTCAGAGAGCATATCTGCTGCTTCAGAGAGCCTATCTGCTGCTTCAGAGAGCCTAACTGCTGCTTCAGAGAGCCTAACTGCTGCTTCATAGAGCCTAACTGCTGCTTCAGAGAGCCTATCTGCTGTAGAGAGCCTATCTGCTGCTTCAGAGAGCCTAACTGCTGCTTTAGAGAGTCTATCTGCTTCAGAGAGCCTATCTGCTGCTTCAGAGAGCCTAACTGCTGCTTCAGAGAGCCTAACTGCTGCTTCAGAGAGCCTATCTGCTGCTTCAGAGAGCATATCTACTTCAGAGAGCCTAACTGCTTCAGAGAGCCTATCTGCTGCTTCAGAGAGCCTATCTGCTGCTTCAGAGAGCCTATCTGCTGCTTCAGAGAGCCTATCTGCTGCTTCAGAGAGCCTAACTGCTGCTTCAGAGAGCCTATCTGCTGCTTCAGAGAGCCTATCTGCTGCTTCAGAGAGCCTATCTGCTGCTTCAGAGAGCATATCTGCTGCTTCAGAGAGCCTATCTGCTGCTTCAGAGAGCCTAACTGCTGCTTCAGAGAGCCTAACTGCTGCTTCAGAGAGCCTCTGCTTCAGAGAGCCTATCTGCTGCTTCAGAGAGCCTAACTGCTGCTTCAGAGAGCCTATCTGCTGTAGAGAGCCTATCTGCTGCTTCAGAGAGCATATCTGCTGCTTCAGAGAGCCTATCTGCTGCTTCAGAGAGCCTAACTGCTGCTTCAGAGAGCCTATCTGCTGTAGAGAGCCTATCTGCTGCTTCAGAGAGCCTATCTGCTGCTTCAGAGAGCCTATCTGCTGCTTCAGAGAGCCTAACTGCTGCTTCAGAGAGCCTAACTGCTGCTTCAGAGAGCCTAACTGCTGCTTCATAGAGCCTAACTGCTGCTTCAGAGAGCCTATCTGCTGCTTCAGAGAGCCTAACTGCTGCTTCAGAGAGCCTAACTGCTGCTTCAGAGAGCCTCTGCTTCAGAGAGCCTATCTGCTGCTTCAGAGAGTCTAACTGCTGCTTCAGAGAGCCTATCTGCTGTAGAGAGCCTATCTGCTGCTTCAGAGAGCATATCTGCTGCTTCAGAGAGCCTATCTGCTGCTTCAGAGAGCCTAACTGCTGCTTCAGAGAGCCTATCTGCTGTAGAGAGCCTATCTGCTGCTTCAGAGAGCCTATCTGCTGCTTCAGAGAGCCCATCTGCTGCTTCAGAGAGCCTAACTGCTGCTTCAGAGAGCCTAACTGCTGCGTCAGAGAGCCTAACTGCTGCTTCATAGAGCCTAACTGCTGCTTCAGAGAGCCTATCTGCTGTAGAGAGCCTATATGCTGCTTCAGAGAGCCTAACTGCTGCTTTAGAGAGCCTATCTGCTTCAGAGAGCCTATCTGCTGCTTCAGAGAGCCTAACTGCTGCTTCAGAGAGCCTAACTGCTGCTTCAGAGAGCCTATCTGCTGCTTCAGAGAGCATATCTACTTCAGAGAGCCTAACTGCTTCAGAGAGCCTATCTGCTGCTTCAGAGAGCCTATCAGCTGCTTCAGAGAGCCTATCTGCTGCTTCAGAGAGCCTATCTGCTGCTTCAGAGAGCCTAACTGCTGCTTCAGAGAGCCTATCTGCTGCTTCAGAGAGCCTATCTGCTGCTTCAGAGAGCCTATCTGCTGCTTCAGAGAGCATATCTGCTGCTTCAGAGAGCCTATCTGCTGCTTCAGAGAGCCTAACTGCTGTTTCAGAGAGCCTAACTGCTGCTTCAGAGAGCCTCTGCTTCAGAGAGCCTATCTGCTGCTTCAGAGAGCTTAACTGCTGCTTCAGAGAGCCTAACTGCTGCTTCAGAGAGCCTAACTGCTGCTTCAGAGAGCCTATCTGCTGCTTCAGAGTGCATATCTACTTCAGAGAGCCTAACTGCTTCAGAGAGCCTATCTGCTGCTTCAGAGAGCCTATCTGCTGCTTCAGAGAGCCTATCTGCTGCTTCAGAGAGCCTAACTGCTGCTTCAGAGAGCCTATCTGCTGCTTCAGAGAGCCTATCTGCTGCTTCAGAGAGCCTATCTGCTGCTTCAGAGAGCATATCTGCTGCTTCAGAGAGCCTATCTGCTGCTTCAGAGAGCCTAACTGCTGCTTCAGAGAGCCTAACTGCTGCTTCAGAGAGCCTCTGCTTCAGAGAGCCTATCTGCTGCTTCAGAGAGCCTAACTGCTGCTTCAGAGAGCCTAACTGCTGCTTCAGAGAGCCTATCTGCTGTAGAGAGCCTATCTGCTGCTTCAGAGAGCCTATCTGCTGCTTCAGAGAGCCTATCTGCTGCTTCAGAGAGCCTAACTGCTGCTTCAGAGAGCCTATCTGCTGTAGAGAGCCTATCTGCTGCTTCAGAGAGCCTAACTGCTGCTTCAGAGAGCCTATCTGCTGTAGAGAGCCTAACTGCTGCTTCAGAGAGCCTATCTGCTGCTTCAGAGAGCCTATCTGCTGCTTCAGAGAGCCTATCTTCTGCTTCAGAGAGCCTATCTGCTGCTTCAGAGAGCCTATCTGCTGCTTCAGAGAGCCTATCTGCTGTAGAGAGCCTAACTGCTGCTTCAGAGAGCCTATCTGCTGCTTCAGAGAGCCTATCTGCTGCTTCAGAGAACCTATCTGCTGCTTCGGAGAGCCTATCTGCTTCAGAGAGCCTATCTGCTGCTTCAGAGAGCCTAACTGCTGCTTCAGAGAGCCTATCTGCTGCTTCAGAGAGCCTATCTGCTGCTTCAGAGAGCCTAACTGCTGCTTCAGAGAGCCTAACTGCTGCTTCAGAGAGCCTATCTGCTGTAGAGAGCCTATCTGCTGCTTCAGAGAGCCTATCTTCTGCTTCAGAGAGCCTATCTGCTGCTTCAGAGAGCCTATCTTCTGCTTCAGAGAGCCTATCTGCTGCTTCAGAGAGCCTATCTGCTGTAGAGAGCCTAACTGCTGCTTCAGAGAGCCTATCTGCTGCTTCAGAGAGCCTATCTGCTGCTTCAGAGAACCTATCTGCTGCTTCGGAGAGCCTATCTGCTTCAGAGAGCCTATCTGCTGCTTCAGAGAGCCTAACTGCTGCTTCAGAGAGCCTATCTGCTGCTTCAGAGAGCCTATCTGCTGCTTCAGAGAGCCTAACTGCTGCTTCAGAGAGCCTAACTGCTGCTTCAGAGAGCCTATCTGCTGTAGAGAGCCTATCTGCTGCTTCAGAGAGCCTATCTTCTGCTTCAGAGAGCCTATCTGCTGCTTCAGAGAGCCTATCTGCTGCTTCAGAGAGCCTATCTGCTGTAGAGAGCCTAACTGCTGCTTCAGAGAGCCTATCTGCTGCTTCAGAGAGCCTATCTGCTGCTTCAGAGAGCCTAACTGCTGCTTCAGAGAGCCTATCTGCTGCTTCAGAGAGCCTATCTGCTGCTTCAGAGAGCCTATCTGCTGCTTCAGAGAGCCTATCTGCTGCTTCAGAGAGCCTATCTGCTGTAGAGAGCCTAACTGCTGCTTCAGAGAGCCTATCTGCTGCTTCAGAGAGCCTATCTGCTGCTTCAGAGAACCTATCTGCTGCTTCGGAGAGCCTATCTGCTTCAGAGAGCCTATCTGCTGCTTCAGAGAGCCTAACTGCTGCTTCAGAGAGCCTATCTGCTGCTTCAGAGAGCCTATCTGCTGCTTCAGAGAGCCTAACTGCTGCTTCAGAGAGCCTAACTGCTGCTTCAGAGAGCCTAACTGCTGCTTCAGAGAGCCTATCTGCTGTAGAGAGCCTATCTGCTGCTTCAGAGAGCCTAACTGCTGCTTTAGAGAGCCTATCTGCTTCAGAGAGCCTATCTGCTGCTTCATAGAGCCTATCTGCTGCTTCAGAGAGCCTAACTGCTGCTTCAGATTGCCTAACTGCTGCTTCAGAGAGCCTATCTGCTGCTTCAGAGAGCCTATCTACTTCAGAGAGCCTAACTCCTTCAGAGAGCCTATCTGCTGCTTCAGAGAGCCTATCTGCTGCTTCAGAGAGCCTATCTGCTGCTTCAGAGAGCCTAACTGCTGCTTCAGAGAGCCTATCTGCTGCTTCAGAGAGCCTATCTGCTGCTTCAGAGAGCCTATCTGCTGCTTCAGAGAGCATATCTGCTGCTTCAGAGAGCCTATCTGCTGCTTCATTGCACGTTCCATTGGCATGAGAAAAAAAAATTGATTTAATTTAGCTCCCTTATATAGTTGGTATATGTAGTGTAGTGTAGGACTACAACTCCCCTGATGTTAAGGTGTCACATGTCTTGCTTATCATTGGTTACTGTTACGTGAACCAGAGGCGCCTCGGAGCGCTCTGTGTTAGAATAAGGCAGCAGCCAGAGGGACTGGCTGCGGGTTTCACTGTTTACCTGTATGAATACCAACTGTGAATAAAGCACAACTGAGCACTACCCCGGTCTCTTCTATCAAGATACTACAGTGGCGACGAGGATAAAGGAAAACACACGTTTGTGTCCACCTCGAAATAGAGGTTGTAGGCTTTTAGCCGAAGAAAGAATAATAGTCAAGCTAGCTTCCACGTTTTTTTTTCTCCTTGGAACTCGTGGCGGGGAAGTGCAAAAAGGAATGGCGCTGTACAGTCTAGAAACGGGACTGGTGTTTGATGAGACGATAGAGACATTTGAAGCCTATGAAGAGAGACTTCAGCAGTTTTTCATCGCAAACAACATCGCGGCAGGCCGGCAAAGGGCTGTGTTTCTCTCCATGGTAGGAGCTAAAACATTTACATTGCTCAAGGATTTGGTGGCGCCGGACAGGCCAGGCGACGTGGACTTGAAGGACTTGTTAACGGCAGTGAGAGCCTATTTTTCACCAAAGAAGAATGTGCTGGCAGAGAGGTATACGTTCAGAAATCGCAAACAGCTCTCGGGTGAATCGCTCACGGAATATGTGGCGGCATTGAAAGGGTTGGCTTCTTGGTGTGCATTTGGAACATCAATGGAAGAGCAGCTTCGTGACCAGTTTATCTGCGGTATCACAAGTAACGATCTGCGCAGTAAGCTGCTGAATGCAGCTTGTGATGGGGTTTTAGCGTGGACCAAGACGCTGGAGATCACCAACAACTATGAATGCACCGTGGTCAGCATGAAAAGGTTTGTCCCAGAGCCGCAGTTCAGAACCGACAGAGTGGAGATGACGGGAAGACAACGTGAAGACGTTACGGGAGGACAGCGACCACCGAGAGCAGGAACAGAGCAGAAGAGCGGCAATGCGTCGGAATGCATCCGCTGCAACGGGAGAGGGCATTCGGCGGGAGATTGTCGCTACAAGGATTTCCAGTGTCGTTTTTGCAAGACGACGGGGCATCTGGAGAGGGCTTGCAGGAAGAAGGGCCAATTCAACGGACAAGATCAGCGAGGGAGAGCAACACGCGCGGCCCAGCACAGAGGCGGGCGAGGAGGAGGAGTCAACATGATCTCAGAGACTGAACATGAACAGGCGGAGTACGGGTCCGGTTCAGAGGAACAGACTCAAATGGGACTGTATACAGTCCGACCTAATATGGATTGTGAGTATGAGAAACCATACAATGTGTTTGTGAAATGTAATGATCAGAAAATATGTATGGAGGTGGATACAGGTGCCGCGTTGTCAGTCATATCAGAGAGTATGTACCATGCCAAGTTCAAAAATGTAACATTACTTCCATGTATGACTAAGTTGAAAACGTACACAGATGAGCCATTGGAGCTAATGGGGAAGATAATGGTCACAGTTGAGAGTGGGGAACAGAAGTTGCAGTTACCCTTAGTGGTAGCCAGGGGGCGGGGTCCTGCACTCATGGGTCGTAATTGGATAAGACCATTAAACCTAGACTGGTCTAAGGTCAACAGGATAGGGGATCCGGTGGAGTCCCTGTGTCAGACATATATGCAGGTATTTAGCAATGGTTTGGGTAAAGTGGCAGGGGTTAAGGCTAAAATGTATGTGTCCCCACATGCAAAACCTAGGTTTTGCAAAGCCAGGTCTGTTCCTTATGCTTTGAGGGAAGCTGTAAACAAACAGCTAGATGACTTGGAGAAGCAAGGGGTTATTTCTCCAGTGCCACACAGTGAGTGGGCAGCACCCATAGTGAATATTCCAAAGAGAGACAACACAGTTCGCATATGTGGGGACTACAAAGAAACAGTAAATCCATTTCTGGATGTAGATCAGTATCCTCTTCCCAGAACACAAGACCTATTTGCCAAGTTAGCAGGAGGGAAACATTTTACAAAGCTAGATTTGACACAGGCATATCAGCAGATGGAATTAGAAGAGGAGAGCAAGAAATACTTAACAATCAACACACCAAAAGGGTTGTACAGATACAATCGCTTGCCTTATGGGGTAGCCAGCGCTCCAGCCATATTTCAACGAACAATGGATCAAGTGCTGCAAGGGTTAGATGGGGTAGTCTGTTTTCTAGATGACATATTGGTGACAGGCAATGACACAGACAGTCATATGAAAAATCTAGAAAGGGTACTGCAGAGGTTGGATCAATATGGGCTGAGAGTAAACAAGGGAAAGTGTGCTTTCTTTCAGGACAGCGTGTGCTATTTGGGCCATCGCATAGATGCGCAGGGGTTACACCCCCTTCAGGAGAAGACGGAGGCCATTGAAAAGGCCCCGGTGCCCAAAAACATCACAGAGTTGAGGGCGTTTCTGTCTTTGTTAACCTACTATGGGAAATTCATGCCTTCTTTATCTACACAGATAAAACCTATGACAGAACTACTACAGAAAGGACAGGAATGGGTCTGGTCAAAGCAGCGTCAAGAGGCTTTTGAGAGAACCAAGAAGATGCTGACAGCAGCACCAGTGCTAGCGCATTTTGACCCCCAGTTACCAGTGATAATGGCCTGTGATGCTTCCCCATACGGGATAGGGGCGGTGATATCACACAAGTTACCAGATGGCAGTGAGCAGCCAATAGCATATGCCTCACGGACCCTGTCCAAGGCAGAGGTAAATTATGCGCAAATAGAGAAGGAGGCCCTCAGTATAATTTTTGGAGTAAAAAAGTTCCATGAATATTTGTATGGTCGAAAATTTACCCTCTGTACAGACCATCAGCCACTGGTCAAGATCTTAGGACCAAAGACAGGTGTTCCCACATTAGCAGCAGCAAGACTGCAGAGATGGGCCCTAATTCTAGCAGCCTACCAATACGATATTCAGTATAAGGCCGCCCTGACACATGGGAATGCGGATGCATTATCTAGGTTACCGATGCAGGCAGAGGCACAAGAGTGTAGCCCGGACTTCAGAGTCTCGTTCTTAGATGAGATCCCTATCTCTGCTAGAGAGATTGCAGAGCACACCAAGAGTGATGCAGTGATGAGAACAGTGAAAGATTTCACACAGAAAGGGTGGCCTAAGCATGTCACGGAGGAGGAACTAAAACCATACTGGGTGAGATGTACAGAACTGTCTGTAGAGAGTGATTGTGTGATGTGGGGTTTTAGAGTGGTCATTCCTCCCGTACTGAGGTCACAAATGTTAAAAGAGTTACATGACGATCACCTGGGTATAGTGAGAATGAAGACCAGAGCACGTAGCCATTTTTGGTGGCCAAACCTGGACAGAGACATTGAAAACCTGGTGGCCACATGTAACCCTTGTCAACTGACTAGGAACACACCACCGACGGCTCCGGTGCATGCATGGACTGGGGCAGTGAGACCGTGGCAGAGGGTCCACGTGGATTTTGCAGACAAAGGCAAACATAAGTTCATGGTGTTAACAGACAGTTTCTCTAAGTGGCCGGAAGTGTCATTGATGATGACAACGACAGCGGAGAAAACAGTGGAGGTTCTGAGGGGGTTCTTCGCAAACTATGGGCTGCCAGAGGAACTGGTGTCAGACAATGGCCCCCCATTTCAGTCACGGACATTTCAGGACTTTCTCAGGAACAATGGGGTGAAACACACACGGTCGCCGCCGTACCACCCTGCCTCTAATGGGGCTGCAGAGCGCCTGGTGCAGAATCTGAAAAAGGCGCTGGAAAAAGCAAAGAGTCAGAGTATCACAACGCAGCACTCTATTCAAGACTTTTTGTTTTGTTACAGGAGCACCCCCCATTGTGTGACGGGTAAAACACCGGCAGAACTGTTCTTGGGACGGAAAATGAGAACGAGACTGTCGCTGATACAGCCCAGCGGTGCAGAGACGGGACAACAGAGCACACAGCGGAGCCCGGAGGGACCGCAGAAGAGGGTCCGATCATTTCAACCTCACCAGCGGGTGTTGGTGAAAAACTATGGGGGAGGGGAAGGAGAAAAGTGGGTTCATGGGAGGATTGTGAGGCCATTAGGCCCGGTTACATACATGGTTGAGGTTCAGAACAAAGTATGTAAAAGACATGTGAATCAAATGGTGTCAACTAAGTTACCACAGCCTGAAACGGAAGAGCGAGTAATACTAGGGCCTGATGGTCCTCAGGTCAGGGGAAGTAGTAGACCAAAACGAAATGCAAAACCCCCAGACAGATTAAATCTGTAATCTCAGGAATCAGGGTAGGGGAGGAGTGTAGTGTAGTGTAGGACTACAACTCCCCTGATGTTAAGGTGTCACATGTCTTGCTTATCATTGGTTACTGTTACGTGAACCAGAGGCGCCTCGGAGCGCTCTGTGTTAGAATAAGGCAGCAGCCAGAGGGACTGGCTGCGGGTTTCACTGTTTACCTGTATGAATACCAACTGTGAATAAAGCACAACTGAGCACTACCCCGGTCTCTTCTATCAAGATACTACAGTATAAACCTGTTATCTTGCTTATGATTTGCTGTCAACCCAAGATTCACCTGTATTTAACATTCTTTCTTTGCTTATGTGCTTGTTTTAGGTTGGGACAAATATGGTGGAGTACCCTCTCCCTCGGTTTTGGTGCTGGGAGAACCACACACATGTTGTGCTCAGGCATTCGTGATCTATGCAGGTCGGGCACACCCTGAAAGTGTAACGGATGTTCTGTCTGTGTGTAGGCCTGCTCACACACGTGCCTCCTGCGTTGTGTTCTGGGCGTGATGCTTAGTGACGAGTCAGCACACATGGACAACTGTTCATCATTTATTCGGTGGTCTGCAATGGAGCCACCTGCATGAAACGGGTGGTCAATGCCACAAAGGAACAGCGTCACAATATATTCACTCGTCAAGTCTTTCACATGGGATGCTTGTTGCAGACTGCTAAACAATTATATTACACAATAAACAACAACTTAAGGCACATACCTGCATGAAACGGGTGGTCAATGCCACAAAGGAACAGCGTCACAATATATTCACTCGTCAAGTCTGTTGACAAAGAACAATAGGTTGACTATATTGCCTCGGTGAAATACACTGACTAAAACCTTCAATTGTGCATCTAAACTAACCACACCGTTCATCACAACACTATCGAGTCATTATTATCTATTTACATTCAATTCTCATACAAAATATATACACAACAGTGTGAAACATAAAAGTACTGCGCGCCACAATAGTCAACATACCTTTCACATGGGATGCTTGTTGCAGACTGAACCCAAACCGGAAGGTTGCTTCTAACACGTGCAAATAATTGACCCGGAAGTGCAAAACTCTCGAACGTGAACTTTCCCAAGTTACGTTCAGATAAAAGTGTCTTTGGTATAAAGAAATAATAAACAATAGTAACCACTTGTAAACATTTGTAAACAGGATTTGGTGACATTTCAATCCTTAATAAAATAATAAACAATGTTCAATTGACACTTGTTACATAAGCACAATGCTCTGGGCAGTTGATACGTGTTTTAAAGCATTTTATGTATTTGACATAAAGTACCCCAGGCAGTGTGTTCATGCATGGGAGTTTCTTCAGCACGATATATATAATATTGAGGGACCAGAGTCCAAGCATGTAGCATTCTTAAGGACAGCCGTACGTAACGCAAAACGTACAAATGAGGAGGAGGTGGAATAGGTGAAGTAGCAGAAGGGAAGGTGGAGGAGAGGAGGAGGAGGAGTATAAGGAGAGGAGGTGGCGTAGTGAGGAGGTGAAGTAGGAGGAGGGAAGGTGGGGGAAGAGATGGAGGAGGAGGGAGATGGGTAGACGCTAAGTCCCGTATTTTTATATGTATATATTAGTGCTGTCAATCGATTAAAATATTTAACACGATTAATCGCATGATTTTCCATACTTAACTCGCGATTAATCACAAATTAATCGAATTCTTTTCTTTTTTTCTACCTTTTTTTCTACCTTAAACGGATCTTCTTCAACTTCCAAGTTTTAATACTCTCTTATCAACATGCGAGTCAACAAATGCTTTCGTTATGCAGCCATTTAACACAAAAGGATTACCCTCATGCATTGCAAATTTGCATCAAATTCAAAACAGAGTGATGCACAAAATAACTTAAAAGAAAGAAAATTCATTAAAACAATGAATAAAGTGTACATGAAATAATAGGGGAAAGAAAACGTTAGGAACTTGTTACATTCACCCACACGAGGGCTGAGTAATCACACACCCCCCCCCCCTCTCTCTCTCACACACACTCTGCCAGCTCTCTTTCTCTCTTGCCCCTTCCCTTCTCTCTCACCCCCCTCTCTCTCTCTATATCTCTCTCACACACACACACACACACACACACACACACACTCACACACACACACACTCACACACACACACACACACACACACACACACACACACACACACACACACACACACACACACACACACACACACACACACACACACACACACACACACACACACACACACACACACACACACACACACACACACACACACACTTCAGAAACAAACATAGTATCAATGAGAGCATCAATAATACACCCGAGTATAGTCTAGTAAAAAAAAATCTTAAAAGTTAATCGTGAGTTAAAAGAAATAGTGGCGTTAATAGAATTGGGCGATAACGTGTTAATACCGCGTTAACTTTGACAGCCTTAGTATATATGTGTTTTGATCTATCGATATCTGGGGGAGTGTTCCAACAGGGCAGTAAAGCAGTACAAAACCATACCGATATGTATTATTTATTATTTATTATTTAAACAGGAAATCAGTTTGACATGATGTGTTTCATGGGCACTATAGCAGCATAAGCACTTTTTGATGTCCACACGCCGTGACATGTATGCAACAAGTGTAATACATTTTGAAGTTAAATGTATTCTACGCCTTGGTCTGTTCTTTTCATTGATTTCAGTTATACCTTTCAATCAAGCATCTGTGCCAACCTAATGTAGTGTACTAACTATAGCAGTTGTGTTAACACTTTGGCTGCCGGAGGTTAAATTCATGATATACCATCTGTTGCCAGCTCTATTTGTCTATGGATAAGTTCCCCTTCTTTGCAGAGCTATAACCTTTTAAATCCTATTGCTAAATTGCCATTATTAGGGCCCATTCAAAGTCCTATATGTATTGTTCATTGTGTAGCAACGTTAAACTTTTTCATTCACATATTCATAGTAAAATATGGTCTAAAGTATAAGTATGTTTTTATCGTTTTCTGCAGCTTTCTTCAGAACGTGATGTATAGCTCCAAATGCATTATATTGATGATGAGATACAGTTTGGTAGGAATCTGTGCGAGATGAAAAATTTCAACTGGATGTACTTCTAGAATGATCTACGTATGATCTGATGATGACCGGATGGGCGGGGGATCGTTTATAATTCCGTGGGCAGCGTTAGATGATTCATCCAGAGTGGGTCATATGTTCATCAGAGCAGTTTATATCGAACACGTTAAAAAATAACGCTGAATCTTACCGTATCTTCCTCGCGCCGTTGGACGATCAGCGTGGTGTAGACCGTTTTCGATTATGGGATGTTTATCCTGAAGAACCATTTCCAGGTTGTATACTACTATATACGTCCAAATAACATTGTTTATTGAGTTAGGGCGAGCGATTGATCATCCAGTGTGTTGAGATGGAGTCCGGCTACCGATCGCGAGTGCCCGGAGCACATAGGATGAGCACTTCCTGTTTGGCGAGCCTCACCAGATGGCGCTCTCGAACCGTTAAACAGTTGATGGGAGCTCACCAGTACATCTCAGGGCTCCGGAAAGAAAATATGATTTCGATCACAGATTTTTGAAATATTGATATCAAAGACGAGTTACGGCGTCTTCGGCAACTTGAGCATGGCGGGGAAGGACGCCTAAAAACGTCTTCCGGCAGCCAAAGTGTTAATAGGCCCTTTTCACAGCAGCCATCTTGACACAGCAGGGTAACCCTACATCCTGTGAACCAGACTGACACATGTGTAACTAATCATGTTGCTGTGTCCATCTGTTGGTCAATCGTTGTCAATCTGGCTCACAAGATGGCTGCTGTGAATAGGGTCTATTTTACCCTTTTGATGTAACCCAAGATTCAGTCAAAGCAACTATTTTGACCCTTAAAATGGGTCGTTTGTATAACCCAATACGGGGTCAAATCAACTAGGAGGTTGGGTTATTTTGACCCTTACAATGGGTCGTTTGTATAACCCAATATGGGGTCAAATCAACTTAGAAGTTGGGTTATTTTGACCCTTAAAATGGGTCGTTGGTATAACCCAATATGGGGTCAAATCAACTTGGAAGTTGGGTTATTTTGACCCTTAAAATGGGTCGTTGGTATAACCCAATATGGGGTCAAATCAACTTGGAGGTTGGGTTATTTTGACCCTTAAAATGTACTTAAATACTTAATACTTAATACTTAAAATACTTGAAAGTATTCGTTTATTTGACCCAAGTTATGGGTCAAATTAAATAACCAATAATAATAGGTCAAATTAACCCACACACTGGTCGGGCCCTTTTTGACCAGTGAATTGGGTCAAAAATAACCCAAATTGGGTCAAATTTGACCAATCTGTTTTTGGTGTGCAGAATTCGGCTATAGGGTGACAATAATGTGGTCAAGAGGCATGGTTTCTATCTTGATCCCTTAATCGGCATGGTTTATTATTCACATGGAAAGCAGCAGTTCTACAGGTCTTCTCTCACTGAGAGACATATGGGGAGAGAAAGAAGGGGGAGGAGACACCGCTACTTATACTCGTCACCTGGTAGTACTCCTGAGTGTCTCCGCCTAGAACGCCCTCTAGTGGACACAGATATATATGCAGGTAGACAGACACTAGTGTGAAGAGTTACATATGCAGTTAGACAGTTACTAACAATCCTACACAGAGCCTCTACCTTCAACACTTCCACATGCACCAGTGAGTGAGCAGCACCCACATTCCCATGTAGAACAAAAATGCATCCACTACCAAAATGCATCCGCTTAAGACACATTAGATTGTTAGATTGGAATGCATCCTCAACATTATGAGTTTGATTGGAGTGCATCATCATCATCAACATGTTATTATATGTTGGATTGGAATGCGTCCTCTCAGGTGGGGTACCATGCACGGCCAACGTGCCTGTGCGTGGAACGCATGCAAGTCACGGCACATTGCGAGTATCTAGCGGCTCTGGGCTGCATTTTTCTTTTGTAACATAGAAATTACCATTCAAAGGATGTATTTGTTGTCGTTCGAACGCCACCTCAGTCTACCAAATCCGTGCCTCGGTTCTCGAGTTACACGACGATATGTCAGGCGAGCGTCTTTTAGAGTGTGTCAGATGACCACCCCAGACTTCAGACGCTCCAGAACTGCCAATCATCCGCTGATGGCGAAAATTATTGGTCAGCATTATAGCCAATGGGTGAACCTTCAACCATGGGGTGCGAGTAAGGGATCTAGGTGAAAGTTGACAAGTGAAAACCAGAAGTGAATCAGACTTCTTTTTTTTGGTTATACTCGGACGTCTCTCAAAGACCCATTTCTGAACGGATCTTTATAAAAATGTTACCTGCATGTACTACATAAGACTTCAGGCTATGGAAGCACAAGTTCAACTCAAGTTCAGACCTCTGTTACTCTATTTCATTAGCCCTAAAAGTGATCTTACTTTTTTGCATTAGTAACTTCAGAATGTTATCTTTCAAAAGAGACCAGGCTCATGCATGTGCTATAAATATAAAGTATAAAGCTAAGCTTTGCAAAAAAAAGTATGCAGTCCTCAAGTTCAAGTAAAAAAAATGCCACTTTTGTGTGTGCCTGTTAAGAGGTTAAAACATATTATCATATATTGGATTGGACTGCATCCTCTTAAAACATGCTATTATAAATCGGATTGGACTGCATCCTCTTAAAACATGCTATTATAAATTGGATTGGACTGCATCCTCTTAAAACATGCTATTATAAATTGGATTGGACTGCATCCTCTTAAAACATGCTATTATAAATCGGATTGGAATGCATCCTCTTAAAACAGTTATTAAACTGTTATTACAAGTTGGATTGGAGGAACCAAATCCCTTTGACTTCCAGTCTTGTTGTCAACAGCTCCTGCATATACCTCTTCCCTTTCCACACATGCATACACACATACACACACACACGCACACACTCTGCAACAGTACCCTTTTTATCCCAAATTCCTCTCAATTGAGTCGTTATGCCAATTCCCCACGTGTGTAACGGTTCTGGTCGTTGTGATATCCTTCTGTCGGTCTGGGGAGAGTGTAGACTTCCACATGCCTTCTCCGATACATGTGGAGTCGCCAGCCGCTTTTTTTCACCTGACAGCGAGGAGTTTGACTGGGAGAGCTTAAAGCGCCAGGAGGTTCACACTATCTCCCCCAGATTCACAATAACATGATATAATTGTATTTTGTGGCTGTAAAGGGTTTGTTTATGTTGATAATGTTTGTAAACACTGGAGTATATTCCATTTACAATTCCAAATAATAATAACAATTCCAAAGAAAATTCCAAATATCCTATCTTCCATCTACAAGCATGTATATGAATAAACCCCACATTAATATAGTAAAAAAAAAAAAAACAGACAAGGGCTTTGAGTGGTGGTTATCATCATAAGTTTTCTTTCTGCACCTCCTTACCTTGGGCTTAGTAGTAGTTTGGTTGATATAATGTGAAGTCAGAATGACTGCTGTGAAGCCAAATCAAATCCATTTGCTATTGCTAGAGCGGTGAGCGGGAAATGGCTGGGGGGAGAGCGGCGACTGCGTGGTTCTTTCAGTGGCTCAAACTTTTTTCCTTCCCCCCTTCCAAAGCTGGAATTGACATGTAAAGATGTGTAGTGAACCATAAGAAATCTATAAACCAGAGAGAGGCAAGAATTCATCAAAATTCTAGAGGCATTTTGCCTTTTCACATAGTGACTTCGTTACACACTAATGCATTTATGTCCCCACCCCTTCCTTCTTTTTTCAGAACGGTCGGATTGAAACTCTCTCTCTCTCTCTTTATCTCTGTCTCTGTCTCTCTCTCTCTCTCTCTCTCTCTCTCTCTCTCTCTCTCTCTCTCTCTCTCTCTCTCTCTCTATCTCTCTCTCTCTCTCTCTCTCTCTCTCTCTCTCTCTCTCTCTCTCTCTCTCTCTCCATCCCTCTCCCCTCCTAGTATCTATTGATTCTCTGCAGATACCCTATACCCACCAGCCCCTCCCTGATCGGTCTGCAGCCCCTGCTACAAAAGCGCCCTCCATCTCACCATTGTATGTGTGGATTCAAAGCAACAATAAAGCAGCATTGATTTTTCACCCTCTTGATTTTAAAGGACAAAGGAAGGGGAGTGGGCTGGGCGGAGACGGGAAGCGGCCCTGGTGCTGCTGCAGTATCTGCCTTTAATAGGAACAGAGACAATAGCCGTCCTCTCTGCTGGCAGGTGTCACTCACGGAGACCCATTGTGTCGTGTCTCTGCGAGGGACACCTCCAGGAGTACATTTGTGTGCCGGAGTCCCAACTTTGTTGTAATTGGTTTTCTGTGAGGAGGCGGGGCTAACACTGTTGTTGTTTATTTGGTGCACGCTCACTTACTGAACACAATTGGTTTATCCCTCTGGCAATGTCACCAAGGACAGGTAATATAGAAGGCTGCTGCCCATCGCTCATGTAGAAATGTGCAATGACTCAAGAATGAAGAAAATGTTATGAGCAAAAAAGAAAATTATATAATTATCTTAATAAACATGTATTTAATTATTATTACTATTATTATTATTGCATTATTGACATATGTTAGTGCTGTGACATAAAAACAAATTATGTGATGTATGTATGTGTCCACACTGTACAGATGGAAATGTAGTGTGTAAAAAAATAAAGAAATAAAAAATAAACCCAACCTTTTAAACTATGTTGAAAGTGTATCACATGTTATTGGTACCTACTGACTATTTCATGTGTTATGGTATATGAATCAAATGGCTAAAATGACAAAAACGAAAAACAACAACAAAAAAACACAAAAAGTCGGTGTCAACTTGATCACATTTTAAGTGGGCAGGGACAGCAACTCCCATCACATGACATCACCCTGGCAAAGTTAAACAATGAATCACCACGGTTAATCACCTCTTTCTATTAATACCCAATGTGTCAAACCAAAAAGGGATCCCGCAGGTGTGCTTAGTATAATTACCCTGTTCAAACCATGCAGAAGTAAAAGCCAATGGTCTTACCAGCGGGCATGTGGGGGCACTGTGTTGTGTTGTGTAACATTGTACCATGTTATCATTACAATGATAATGTTTTATATTCTATATAATTGTAGACATATTGCCATTATTATACATACTCCATTTAAAATCGTGCATATTCATTATGTCATGCTTTCGTTCTTCTATTGGATTAAATTTTTTTTTTATTATTGTAATTTTCTTATATTTCTAGTTAGCTTTTTTGTGTTGTTGAATTTTTGCTCTGGCAATACATAAATGCAATATACACATGACATGCCAATAAAGCTCAATGAATTGAAAATTTTTAGATGGGGGAGAGAGAGAAAGAATGTTGCTACCATAGCTGGTCTCAGACTGTGAGTGAGTGAGTGAGTGAGTGAGTGAGTGAGTGAGTGAGTGAGTGAGTGAGTGAGTGAGTGAGTGAGTGAGTGAGTGAGTGAGTGAGTGAGTGAGTGAGTGAGTGAGTGAGTGAGTGAGTGAGTGAGTGAGTGAGTGAGTGAGTGAGTGAGTGAGTGAGTGAGTGAGTGAGTGAGTGAGTGAGTGAGTGAGTGAGTGAGTGAGTGAGTGAGTGAGTGAGTGAGTGAGTGAGTGAGTGAGTGAGTGAGTGAGTGAGTGGGTGAGTGAGTGAGTGAGTGAGTGAGTGAGTGAGTGAGTGAGTGAGTGAGTGAGTGAGTGAGTGAGTGAGTGAGTGAGTGAGTGAGTGAGTGAGTGAGTGAGTGAGTGAGTGGGCAGGCGACGAGTGAGTGTTAGGGATGAGAGGAATAGGATGGGCTTCTCTATTTCCTTCTCTATTTTACTTGTTATTTCTTTGTCTTCTGTCTACTAGCTATAGCTAGCTGGTTTACTTCAATGGTCTCTAGTACACATCCTCAAGACCCCTACGGCCTATCTTCTGGCCACCTCAGACTCACTCTCAAACTCGCTCCGGGGGGTCATCAAAGAGAAGCAGGCTATTGTTGGTCCTTGTTCCACAATGGTGGAATGAACTTCCCACCACAGTCGGGACTGCCAAAACCTACCAAATGTTCTGTTGAATAAAAACACACTTCTTCAATCAATATCCGAAATGAAGAAAGAAAAATACCAACCTTTGTACTGTCTTTTACTATCATGCACTTTGCTAACTAAGGAATCTACATTTCCTATATTACTACTGTACCTACCATGCTAATATGTCTATACTACTATGCACTCAAGACTGTTAGACCCAAGTTCAACACTGTTTGATGATTGTTACTTACCCTTAGCTGCCAGAGTTGTACCCTTCCTGCTGACTTGTACATAACCTGTAAGTCGCTTGGGATAAAAGCGTCAGCAAAATGACTAAATGTAAATGTAATGAAACGTACTAGCTATAGCCTAATGAAATGTAATAGCTATAGCCTTCACATAATGTTTACCACACAACCCAAGGACAGCCCTGTGATTGAGATTGTCCCTGTGTGGTAAGTTCATCAAGGGAATTCACATCACTCTTGGCAAGGACATGATTCCCAACACCTATAGGGGTAACTCTCAGAGCTGTGTCCTTTATTCTGTTTCCTTGTTTGTGAGTGAGTGAGTGAGTGAGTGAGTGAGTGAGTGAGTGAGTGAGTGAGTGAGTGAGTGAGTGAGTGAGTGAGTGAGTGAGTGAGTGAGTGAGTGAGTGAGTGAGTGAGTGAGTGAGTGAGTGAGTGAGTCGAAGCTACACCTGTAGTGGGGCAGTAATGAAAGAAGGGTTTGCCTGAACTGAAAACAAAGATCCCCTCACCATTCATTGAAATTAAACGTTGTACTAGCTATAGCGTAATCAAAGATTGTATTAGACTACTGAAACATACTAGCTATAGCCTAATGAACCATACTAGCTATAGCCTAATGAAACATACTATAGCCTAATGAAACATACTAGATATAGCCTAATGAAACATACATGCTATAGCCTAATGAAACATACTAGAGCTATAGCCAAATGAAACATACTAGCTATAGCCTAAAGAAACATACTATAGCTATAGCCTAATGAAACATACTAGCTATAGCCTAATGAAACATACTAGTTATAGCCTAATGAAACATACTAGCTATAGCCTATTGAAACATACTAGCTATAGCCTAATGAAACATACTAGCTATAGCCTAATGAAACATACTAGCTATAGCCTATTGAAACATACTAGCTATAGCCTAATTAAACATACTAGCTATAGCCTAATGAAACATACTAGCTATAGCCTAATGAAACATACTAGCTATAGCCTAATGAAACATACTAGCTATAGCCTAATGAAACATACTAGCTATAGCCTATTGAAACATACTAGCTATAGCCTAATGAAACATACTAGCTATAGCCTAATGAAACATACTAGCTATAGCCTAATGAAACATACTAGCTATAGCCTAATGAAACATACTAGCTATAGCCTAATGAAACATACTAGCTATAGCCTAATGAAACATACTAGCTATAGCCTAATGAAACATACTAGCTATAGCCTAATGAAGCGTTGTACTAGCTATAGCCTATTGAAACATACTAGCTATAGCCTAATTAAACATACTAGCTATAGCCTAATGAAGCGTTGTACTAGCTATAGCCTAATGAACCATTTAAATAGCTATAGCCTAATGAAACATTTAAATAGCTATCCAAATGAAATGTCATACTAACTATAGCCTAATGAAACATCTTACTAGCTATAGCCTAATTAAACATTTAAATAGCTATAGCCTAATGAAATGTACTGTAGCTATAGCCTAATGAAACAACTTACTAGCTATAGCCTAATTAAACATTTAAATAGCTATAGCCTAATGAAATGTACTAGTAGCTATAGCCTAATGAAACATTTAAATAGCTATAGTATAATGAAATGTTGTACTATACTGTAGCTATACACAGTAGCCTTCGCATAATGTCTACCTCACAATCCAAGGACAGCTCCGTGATTGAGATTGTCCCTGTGGAGTAAGTTCACCAAGGGAATTCAAGGAAATTATTTGTGTCCTTCCAGGAGGGCTATCCCAACATTATTTGATATTCCTGTGTTTTTAGCTGTGACCAAGCAGCTGTCAGTATGTCCGTCCTAAAGATTAAAAAAAAAGTGGCTTCACCCGGAATGATGTGCTATGACGTTGTGGAAAGATGTGGTGCACACTGCACAGTGTGGGAATTATTTAACCTTTTGTGGGGCATTTTGCTACAATTAGCACACAAACTAAGATTTTTTTACATCAAAATGATCAAACTTTAAAAGCAATGCCATGTTTTGCTTTCGAGTCATTCATGTTTGTTTCACATATGGTTTTGAAAATTTTCTGTGATTTCTGGAGTGTGTCTGGGCAGGTGCAGCTAATCACTGTTAGTATTAGTAACCATGGTAATCCAGGCCACAAGGGAGTCGCATGCTACTTAGAGGGTCGCAGCTTGTCACAAATGACATGCTTGTTTCTTTGTTTTCATATAGATTTACCCCAGAAATACGGTGGTGTTTCACCATACTATTGCTGTAGGTGTAGTGGAATATTACAGACATGTATGGCGATTGGCGAATCACTAGAAATTCCTGTTAGAAATGCTATGTTCCTGTAGGGATTGTGTAGTAATTGGTGTGTGAACAACAGGAATACTAGTTTTGGTTCACTCTCATAATGGGATGTCCTATGATGCTTGATCAGAGGGTCAGTTAACAACATATCAGAGGACATGCGCTTGTTCTGCAGCCCTGGTGGACCAAAACACTTTAAATCTCCCTGTGTCTCTTCTAGGATAATCTGTGTGTGTGTTTAGGGTAACTATGGTGCCTTGTTTTCCTACCGTCGTGGGGACATTTGGTGTGATGAGAACACAAACACAATCTGTGACCAGCAACTCTTTAGCTTGCTCTGTTGGTCGACAAAAGTGTCCCCACCCTCTAGCAGCCATCGTTTTCACCCTAGGAGGCTGAAATGTGGCAAGGAGGTCAAGTGCTCCTGTGCGGATATGTGTGTGTGAATACAAGCATGCGTTGATGTGGTGTGTGTGTGTGTGTGCGTGCGTGTGTGTGTGTGTGTGTGTGTGTGTGTGTGTGTGTGTGTGTGTGTGTGTGTGTGTGTGTGCGTGCGTGCGTGCGTGTGTGCGTGCGTGCGTGCGTGCGTGCGTGCGTGCGTGCGTGCGTGCGTGCGTGGTGTGTGTGTGTGTGTGTGTGCTTGTGCGTGCATAATCACCAAGCGTGTTCTCTCTGGTACGGAACACATCCATCTCTCTCCTCTAATCAAGGTGCTACCAAGCTCTCAATCTCCCCCTTGAAGAATATACACAGAGAGGGAGGAGGATCTAACACCAACATACCAGTAGAGACGCATGTTTACCTTCCTTTAGATGTAATTAAAAGGGTCACCTTGCCTTGGATGCCCTCACCTCTCTATCTCCTATCCCTATCTCCTATGTGTGTGTGTGTGTGTGTGTGTGCGTGCGGGCGGGCGTGCGTGCGTGCGTGTGTGGAGAGAGAGAGAGAGAGAGAGAGAGAGAGAGAGAGAGAGAGAGAGAGAGAGAGAGAGAGAGAGAGAGAGAGAGAGAGAGAGAGAGAGAGAGAGAGAGAGAGAGTGGAGCCAGCCCATCATATCTAATTTCAACTTGATGAATAATGACATATTTGGACACTATTCCACACACACATGCACACGCACATGCACACGCGCACGCACACACACACACACACACACACACACACACACACACACACACACACACACACACACACACACACACACACACACACACACACACACACACACACACACACACACACACAATAATTTGCAAATGCAATTGAACGAGACAAAAGGTTAATAGGTGTGCAGGAGCAGGGGCGTAGCTGGGGGGGGGGTAGCTTAGGATGATTCCAAGGGCCCAATACTGGGGGGGCCCAAAAAAAAAAAAAAAAAAAATTTTTTACTAGACATCACTCAGGTGTATTATTGATGCTCTCATTGATACTATGTTTGTTTCTGAAGTGTGTGTGTGTGTGTGTGTGAGATATATATAGAGAGAGGGGGGGCTTTGGTAGACTATTGCATTGGTCCATTCATTGAAGATGAACGCAATGCGACATCCTTTACTAGGCTCACCCACCAACAGTGCAGGTGCTGAACTGCTGATCCGAATGTATAGGTAAAAACCATATTATGCGTTTTCATCAATAAAAAAATGGCCAAAAAAATTCCCCTTGCGCGCTGCCGCGCGCTCGCATTCACTGGGGGCCGACAAATACATTCTTTCATGGGGCCAGGAATCTGGAGCTACACCCCTGTGCGGGAGCATACAGTATAAATAGTTTACTGAGGAACTTTACCTAAATTGATCCTCTGAATGAAAGAAGGTTAACCGAATGAATTTGAATTCTCTCCTGAGACTTTATGCGTGTCACTCCAACTCCAAACCTCTATCAATTTATCAGATATGGGGCCACGCTCCACTTTGTACAAGCCCTGAAATAAACAGTGAGACCTACATTGGGTGCACTGTGGACTACACTGTAAAAGAAATTGTAGAAAAACGGTAAATGTCTGGCAGCAACAGTTGCCAAATACTTACTGTCAAATTACAGTAAAATCAAATACATTGATTACAACCTTTATTTAATGGTTCATATTTTTATCAAAAGTACTTTATTGTATTTTTATGGCATTTACACATAATTTTTTTACAGTGTAGGTTTGAGTGTTTATTTCAGGGCTTACAGACGTGGCCCTGTTGGCTTTGTATTCCTTTCGTAGCTAACTAGCCAGAGCTGCGCAGTATGAAGAACAGCATGGATTGTGCAGAAAAGGGACACCATCATTAAGAAGGAAATAGGGCTTAGGGGTGCAACATTCTGAACTCACCCTTTGTAGTGGCATATCAAAAATATTGACTCGAAGGCCACTGGACGCTAACATGACACGTTCCAACGCGCTTATTCCTTTCACTCATGCCACTGTAATTATTTCAATCAATTTGTCAATCAAATCCGAACTGATTCACATAAAAGAAAAAAAGGTCATAAACATAAAGAATACGGCTGGCAACTGATGTCTTGCTCGAGTCCTCAGTCACTCATCAGCTCATACCTGCTTCCGTTCGCTCCCGTGTCACATGGGTTTTCTGACTAGCCTCCCTTCACCAGTACAGGGCCTTCAATTAAATATATTTACAATATAGAGAAACAAAAATAGTTTCCTACAATCCCGGCCCCTGATTCTATTATAACAATTATTCTGTATGCAATATTTTTAGGGTCATCTGTCGGAGTTTGGAGAGCATTTGATTTATGTCACAGTGACCCACTATACTTTGTGGATATGGTTCAGAAATAGTTTGGAAAGGTGGGCATCTTTTTTTGTAAGATGGCTGGGTGAATTGATTCTATTAACATTGTGTCGTATATTCTTAATGAATATCTAAGGTTTATTTGCAGCACAAGGAGGTCGCTAACTGGAAGGAGGAAAAGGAGAGTGATATAAAACATGGTCCTCACCTGACTTAGTCAGATGAGAAATAAACGTGTAGTCCAGACAAAAGGAACTATATTTCAACCAAACTCATTTATTTGCCGAGCGGCCAAGAGTGGATAATGCATTAGTTACATACAGGAATGTATTCATCTCAGACACATTCATGTTTGTACAAAAGGATTGATGAGGTTAATAATCAAATAGCCCTTTACACGGTGGCTACATCAAGACAGTCTTGCACATTGTTATGTACTAGAGGCCTGGGCCCCGTTCCATGTACCGGGATAACCGAGTTAGCCGGATAACTTTAGCTGGATAACTCTGTTAGCCTGACTTTCCGATTTCATGTACCTGGATTTTCCAAATCACCATGACAACATATCCAAAAGTTTGAGCCTGGTCGAAAGCAGAGTTCAAGTTCAAGTTAGCCTGAACTATCGCCACGCCCCCGCAAAGAAGTGACAGCCCGTTTCCTGAAACTATTCCCACAGTCTACGATCTGCATTATACCATTCTGAATTACGTTTTTGTGCTCCATTCTTCCAGAGGGGGCTTTTGAAATGTAAAATAGACCCAAAATGCTGATATTAAATTCACTTTGTCCTAAATAATGCACGTTATATATACCGTGGCGACGGTGGCTCTCGCTCGTGCGATGTACACATGATGTGGTTATTTTAATTGTAACTGGGATTAAGATGTCTGATGAGATGCGCTGTTTGACGGATTTGAGAAATTGAATGAGCCGTTGACGTCACATTAATGAATGAGGATAAAGAGATAAACTTCATTCAAAACAACGGATATTCTAAACACGGGTCTCTCGTTCATTAATGTATAAACAATGAATTCATCCCATCTGGCCCAGTGGCCCAGCGGTAGTGCTCATGCCTGCCAATTCAGAGACCGGGGTTCAAATCCCCGTGTTTCCAATATGATTTTTTTGAATATAATATTAAGGATTATACGCCAAAGTAGCCTGGTTTTAAGTTAAAATATTATAAATCTACATGCATTGAGGATGTCATTCTTTATATAGCTCTCAACGTGCACCAAATTGAATTATTCCTATATTGCAAAAAGAAGGAAAAGACTAGGGCCTTGAACCCCGGTCGTCCGTGTGAAAGTCAAAAGAAGAACCCGTTACACCACAGAGAAGATAAGTAAAAGATTGACTATACATCAATCAATGGGTAAGAGAGCCGTATCGTAATTCTGTATAACAGTTAACTAATAATTTTCGCTAGCAAGATCTCATTTGATTATTCAATCCAGCAGGCAAGTTTAAAGAAATATAATCTGATTGATTGAGGTAATGAGGGACTTAGAATTAGCCTATAGATAACGCATTTAACTTGTCGGCGAGGCGATTGAGCCTATTGCAATCTGTCAATAAAGTCTTAAATCAATTAATCAATCAATGCCGTTGAGAATCAGGGTCTCTGCCATCGATACGTGCTGGCTTTCCACCTAAAACGGGAGCGCGCATCTAGCCTGACTTGAGCCTGACTCTCAAGTCTGGCTTGAGTTAACGAGACTGAATCCTCCTTTGTGAAACAGGAAAATCCCGGCTTTGAACATCGGGTTAACTGAAGCTGGATAATGGACATGTTGATCGACTTAGTTGAACCACGTACATGGAACGGGGCCCTGGTCACTCCTGTGTCACCAGGGCAGGCAGGTGAGGGCTGCCAATTAGCCAATTAGTGCTGATTGGTTACCTGCTGGGGAGCTTCAAAGGCAGACCCAGAAACACACATGCACTGTCTGTGCCTAGTGAAAGAGCTGTCCGGTTCTTACAGTCCTTGTCCGTTGGGTTACCAGTACATTAGCTTATAGTTATATTAGTAGTTCCTTGGTTTAGTAGCATTTTTGAGTTAGAGCACAGGGTTTTGGTGTTGAGTACACATAGGTTGCGTACCCATGAGCCAGGGTCGTAACAATTGGGCGCTCGTCCGGGATCTTTTACCCCTAGCACTTTGTTTGGTGATTTTTTTTTGTGTTGCACGGGGTGTCATCATATTATGGTTTGGGTGGTGTTCGTTACACATGGTGTAACGTGGGGGCTGAGCCATTTTCATCAAACAGGTGAGTATGCCGTATTTGTTTGTAATTTGATGTGACTACTTATGCTGTTAAAATATATAGTTTAGTAGGCACCACATGTAGATAGGGATATTATTTTCTGGTTGTTGGTTAGCGTCCGGTGCACCGCGTACTCCTGGGGCGGTCAATGAAATGATTGTATATGATCTTTGACTGGTAGCAGGTGTGGTTGAAGAAAGTTAGGTCTACAGGGCATTAGTTTAAGGGTAGGTAGGTTAGGGCGGCCAGGAAACACAGGTAGTGTGGTAGGGCTTGATTTAGTGTTTCTTAGGGTAGACATGTGGTAGGCCGGGGTTTTCTGCAGTTTAGACGTAGAAGCATATGTGGTCACATCAGGTTAGAAGGCGCACCTGTTTGGAATATTTTGTTGGATTTATTTTGTTTGTTTAAGTGTTTGGTGAGCATACCTGGTAGCACCTAACACCCTGCGTGTATGACACGTCTATTTAGGGTGGGTGTGTTTTTTTTTTTTTTTTGTGCAACCTGGAAAGGTGCGCTCCGTAGAGCTCACATTTCCACCACGTCCCTTTATGGTTGTTATTATTGGCATTAGCATTCTTCATGGTTCTTCAGTGGTTCTTCGTGGTTCTTCAGTGGTTCTTTAGTGGTTTTTCAGTGCTTCTTTGGTGGTTCTTCGTGGTTTGTTAGTGGTTCTTAGTGACTGTAGGGTAAAGTGAGTAGCTTGTGGTGACTGGTACAGTAACGATGGCTACCATTAAGGATTTTGTTGAGAACCCCTCTGACGAGATGTTGGGAAGGTTTTCCAAAGAGCAGCTTCTGAAGCTTGCTGTGCACTACAATGTGGAGCTTACTGCCAGTGAGAAGCGGTTAAAAACGACTGCCTTGGGGACTTTGAGGGCTATACTCATTGAGGAGCAGGTGATTGTGGCAACGGTGGATGAGCTTCTTTTGTCTGAGGTGTCTCCACAACTCTCTGGCGTGGCGGAAGGTGTTGCCATCGATTGGGGGCCTAGGGAGTTGGCATTTAGGGAAAAGCAGCTACAACAAGAGCGTGAGTTTAAGGAAAAACAGCTACAACAAGAGGAGAGGAGAGATGAGAGAGAGCGGGAGCTTAAGGAAAAACAGCTACAACAAGAGGAGAGGAGAGAGGAGAGAGAGCACGATCGTGCAATGAAGGAGCTTGCATTTAAGCATGCTGCCTTGCAGGCGGGTTCTCTGCATCCAGAGTCACGTTCCGGGTTTGATGTAGGCAGGAATATTAGGATGGTGCCACCATTCTTTGAGAAAGACGTGGAAAGATATTTTCCCCTTTTTGAACGGGTGGCAACCACATTGAAGTGGCCTGATACCGCCTGGACACTGCTGCTGCAATGTGTTTTGGTTGGTAGGGCACAAGAAGCCTACACTGCTCTGTCCCTTGAACAAAGCGCTGATTATGAGCTGGTTAAAGCTTCCATATTGAGGGCTTATGAGTTGGTCCCCGAGGCCTATCGTCAGCGTTTTAGAGGTTATCGTAGGCAGGAGGGGCAGTCTTATGTTGAATTTGGAAAAGAGAAGGAGAACCTGTTTGACCAGTGGTGCACCTCGCAAAAAGCAGAGTCAAGGGTGCAGCTCAGACAGTTGGTTCTCCTAGAGGAATTTAAGAGGTGTGTTCCTGATAACGTTTTCACACATCTAAATGAGCATAAGGTATCGAAGATAGCCGACGCTGCTGTCTTGGCTGATGAGTTTGTGTTAACACACAAATCTGTCTTTGTAGAGGAGGGCCGTGTGGAGTCCAGGGGTAGTAGGCGTCCTTCTCAGGGGAGCCGGTTCCCGGCACCCGTGTCTGCTGGTCGGTTTACTTCGACTCCTAGGCAAGGTGGCTCTGCTAGTGCATTCCCAGAGGGTGTAACTGAGGGGTACAATTCCCTGACTGTATTACTAGATATGATACTTACTACCACTACCTTTGTACTTAATATTCGGCCACCCAGTACTCGGCATAAATATATTATGATGAACACTGTCACGTAGATGAAACGGATCCAACACAAATGTACGAATTAGAAATAGGTCTTTATTTCTACACAGCGATGGTGTGTAGAGCAAGCACTTAATCAAATCAATCACATTTATGAATGGGAATTAGTATGCACTTTTATGGCAAGAGTATTCGTCGGTATATCAATGGAGAATGTCCAATCTCTGAAGGCGCAGGTGGTACATGTACGACCTGGAATAGTTTAAGGAATAACAGCAATGATACTTTAATGATTATAGACTGGATACACTAGGGGGGGTTAATCCGGTCGCTTGTAAGCCGACAGGAGTAGGAAGGGGGGGGGGGTAGAATCCGGCTGCCTCATCCGGCCAAGGGTATCCCAGGTGAACCCACTGTAGTGCCGTTCAATGCGCCGGCGATCCTTGGACCACAGATGAAAGCAGGTGGACTCTTTGTGGGCCGGCGTCCTCCGGTCCACGGAGGAGAGACGTGAAGCGACCTCGTCTTGCAGAGCGTCTCCTCACCTTGCGTCCTCTCCAGGGGGGGGGGTTCCAACACACGGCAGTGTCGGGGGTCTTTATCCATGGAATAATCAACGTATACAAAGCATAATCCGTGCCGGGGAAGGCGGGCTGTCGTCGGTAGAATAATCCGGTATACAAGTCCACTCGCTCGTCGGCTCTGGGGCTCCTCGGGTGCAGCTTCACGTGGGGTCAACCACCCTGGATAAGCAGCCAGTTCTCTGCCCGAAACGATGGGGTACTGACTACGGTAGTATTCTCACCGCACGAAGCACTATATATTAACAGACTATTATTAGCTTAATAGACTACGTCCAACTCGACGATATAGTGCCAAATATGACTATTCAAATATTAATATACACGATGTCTCAATACCGATGGTAGGCGAACTTGGCCTTACTCCCACACGTGGCGTCGCAGGGAGGCTTTACGTCTGTGACTCTATTGGAGGGTAAGAAACTGGACTGAAAAGGGAAGTCCTACTTTAGTAGCGCAGTATATATACGCACTATGAACAAATAGTCCCATTAGTGGTGCGGTAGCCAGATTCCTACGCGGAACTAGGACTTGTTCGTACATGTTGAGCGGTACGTTTGAACTGGGTCTGGGGGTATGGCAGCCTGGCACCAAGGTCTCGACCAATAGTAGAATGGAGACTATTATGGGATGTTCAGTAGGCTAGAATGGATATTCAATGCATATTGTACAAGGAATATACAAGGGATATCAGGGAATATTAGAGAATATACAAATACAATTAAATATATATATATAAATAAATATATATATTCGGTTTAATCTGGCCCTTCACAACAGCCACCCCCTGATTGGTCCCAGACCTAATCAGTTAAACAGAGACAGATTAATCGCGTTGTCTATTTACACATAAGGGTTTGCTGTAGGGGTCAGTCAACTTCACAAAGTCATAGGGTTATAGGGTCATGGTCATCATCGATTGTGTCTGGGAGTCGGGGCAGTTCTATGAGCCTCGCCACGGGACGGGTGTAAGTGCGACCCTGGACAAGCACTTCAGCTGCTCGGACCTTGCCGTCGGCACCGGTGATCACTTTGCTTACGCGGCCGGCCGGCCACATAGCTCTGGGCAGTGATTGATCAATAATCATGACGACTGTTCCTTCTGTCAAATTGTCTCTCTCCTTTACCCACTTTTGGCGGGTCTGTAGAGACGGTAGGTAGTGCAGTAGGAAACTGCTCCAAAACTTGTCGGCTAATACTTGGCTGTACCTCCACATTCGTCGGCCGTTCGCTTCTTCAGGCCGGTACATTGTCTGGGGTAACGCGGGATCTAGCCGCCCCATCAGGAGTGTGTTGGGGTCTGCGGAGATAACAGTGCTCAATCCACAGAACACAGGCTTCTTATTCTCAGCCTCCTCCTGACTGGCTTCCCTCGGGATAGGCATGGGCCACTCTCCTTCCGGGAGCTCTAGGAATGCTGGGCCGTCACTGTAGACATTGCGACGGGTGAGGTCATCCAGGGGCATCCCCCGGGTGATGACGTCAGCTGGGTTCTGTTTTGTATCAACGTAGCACCACTCTGTTTCTCCGGTTAACTCTTCGGTTAAGTCTTGAATCTTCGGTTGAGAGATTTGGCGAGCGGGCCTTGGAGAGTCCATCCCAAACGGGTCTCGACTGCTGCAGGACAGCCTCGGGGTCCGGTATGAACCCGGTCTATCGGGACAATGAGGTCTGCATGGTCGGAGCCTATCAACAGGGTCGGCATAGCATTGTCTATGAGCGGGATCGGTAACTTGCGCAGATGTGCATATTTCTCCATCAGCTTGGCGACGGGGTATGTGTACCGCGACAGTCCTATTTCTTGGCTGGTGAAAGCGTCTGTAATCTGGTACCGTCGCTCAGGCTGGCCGCTTGCTGCGATAGAGAATGAGACATTCTCGCCCTTTATCGTCTTCAAATCTCGTCTTATTGTCCGAATTGTCATTTGGGTTTCGCTTCCCCGCAGCCCTAGCTGGGCCGCAGCGGAGGCGAGCAGAAGGGTCTTCTCTGACCCGTCATCGAGGATGGCGTAAGTGTCCAGGACCTTATTCTGGTAGCTTAGTGTCACACGCACTACCTTTAGGAGTACTCGGGCTCCACTGCTGCTGGCGGGATCGATGTACATGACGCTCGCTTTGCTGCTGGATGGTGCGGGTGAAGGGCGCCGTCTGTTACTGTCGTGAAGTATGTCCAGATGGGCTCCATCGCACTTGGTGCACCTTTTCTTTAAGCGGCATTCGGCTGCCATGTGTGAGCGCGCACAGCGAAAACAGCGCTTGTTGGACTTTATCCATTGACTTGCTTCCTCCGCGTTCAGCTTGGGGAAGGAGTCACATTGCGCTAGCCAGTGTTCTTTCTCACAGTAGGGGCACACTATCTTCCACTTCTCCGTTCTGGAGGGGGTACTGTGGCTCCTGCTGCTCGGTACTGACTCCGATTGGTGCATCACAGTCACCGATCTTCTTAAATCATTTAGTCGTCTGGTTCCTTCTCTGGAGCCAGGGGTGCTCCGTCCGAATGTATCTAGCCGTAGGCTGCTGACTTCTCTCGCCAGGAAGTCTGCTAGATCGAGGAGGTTCGGTTCGGGGCCATTCGGGTCTCGGTGGTCTCTCTGCCGCCTAAAACGCTCCTGTCGAGCGGGCGGCAGCTTCTCCAAGATCCTTTCCACATTTGAGTTGGCGTAAAGTTCATGCCTCCCCTTCTCTCTCTGCGCTCCCAACATCCCTACCAGGGACTGCACTCTGATGGACAGGTCGTCCAGTGCTCGATTGTCTATTGCTGGGGGTAAGCGGTCGATGTGTCGGATCTCCTGGATCACGTAATCCCATATGCGCCCATACCTCTGGTCCAATGCTACCAGCGCTGCTGTGTATGGGGTGGTGGAAGTCGCGTAGGCGAGCGCTATATTATGTGCGCGGGGTACCTTTAAGTGCTTCAGTAGGATGGCGTATTTATGGCGTTCATCCAATACATCCACCAACATGGTCTCCAGACACATGCGGAGTTCTGTATACTGGGCCCGGTTCTCTTGGGTGAAGTCGGGTACCATAGGCGTGCCAATGTATGACGCTGACTGTGGATACATCGGCGAGCGTTGGGGGAGAGGCCTCCTAGGCGAGTCTCCTCCCGCTCCTTGGTATGGGCTGGTACCGGCAGTGTACCATGGCCCGCTTGTCCAGGTGCTGTTCCTCGGTGCGGGTCGTGCGTCATGCTCACCCGTGTATAGAGTCGGGGGTCTGTAGCGCAGCTCCGCGGGAGTATAACCTGGGCTGTACCGGACCTCCTGGTCCGGTAGAGTACTGTGCTGTCGTCGGGCGTGGTTCTCCTCCTCTTCCTCTTCGTCTTCAGTTAGGTCATCCAGTGCTTGTAGTCTCTGGTTTAGCCTCTCCACAGGATATGCTGCTCCTTCCCGGTTGCTAGGTCTCGCTTGGACCGGTGGGGGGAGGTGGTCTGTGGGGGGTATAGACCTCGTCTGTTGGTCAAGTTCAGGGTTGTTTACTCGGCTAGGGGATGCCGCCCTGGAGGTGTGTCTAGACGAGTTCCTGGAGCCTCTGGCGGAGGGAGAGGGTGTTGTCCGTCTGATCAGCTGTTCTATTAGTTGCGCTTGCTGTCTGTCGCGCTCTGCGTCCCGTAGAGCACCAGCAGCTGCTCGCTGGCTGTCTGCTCGGTCTCGGGCCACATTCTCTTCCCTCTGAATGCGTCTTATTTCTAGACGTATATGCTCTTCTTCGCTCCGCTGCTGGATCTGCAGTCGGTCGCGTTCAGCAGCGGCGTTCAGGCTGATGAGGAAGGCCTGCTGTAGGGTCCTCTCTGCCTCGCTGGGAGAAGGCGGTTGTATAGGGGAGCCTTCCCTCGGGGTACTCCTTGCGGAGCCTTGGAGCTCTATCTCCACGGTGCTCTCCCCGTCTTCTTCCGTGCCGAGTTCTCTCTCGGTAGCGTTGTATTCCTCCCGGGACTCATCGGGGACTACTTCTTCAGTACTGGCGGGGTGTGAAGTCATGTCTGGTTCCCACTGGTCCCCACCGTGAACTTGGTCAGTTACATTAGAACCCGTAGGGGCCTCTATGGTCGGGGTAGTCTGGGCGTTGGGGTTAGACATACTTTTACTTTCTAGTTTTACCGCGTTTACTGTTAGTAGAAGACTAGGTTGTTGACTGACAGCGTAAGCCTCTAAGTACTGAGGGAGCCGTCGTTCGCGCTGCGGGCGTTGGTTAGGAGGATCGTTTCGTGGAGTGTTCATCATAGGCCATTTCAATATTAATAACACTATATTAATATTACACTGATTACCATCCGGTTCGAAGGACCAATTGTAACTGAGGGGTACAATTCCCTGACTGTATTACTAGATATGATACTTACTACCACTACCTTTGTACTTAATATTCGGCCACCCAGTACTCGGCATAAATATATTATGATGAACACTGTCACGTAGATGAAACGGATCCAACACAAATGTACGAATTAGAAATAGGTCTTTATTTCTACACAGCGATGGTGTGTAGAGCAAGCACTTAATCAAATCAATCACATTTATGAATGGGAATTAGTATGCACTTTTATGGCAAGAGTATTCGTCGGTATATCAATGGAGAATGTCCAATCTCTGAAGGCGCAGGTGGTACATGTACGACCTGGAATAGTTTAAGGAATAACAGCAATGATACTTTAATGATTATAGACTGGATACACTAGGGGGGGTTAATCCGGTCGCTTGTAAGCCGACAGGAGTAGGAAGGGGGGGGGGGGTAGAATCCGGCTGCCTCATCCGGCCAAGGGTATCCCAGGTGAACCCACTGTAGTGCCGTTCAATGCGCCGGCGATCCTTGGACCACAGATGAAAGCAGGTGGACTCTTTGTGGGCCGGCGTCCTCCGGTCCACGGAGGAGAGACGTGAAGCGACCTCGTCTTGCAGAGCGTCTCCTCACCTTGCGTCCTCTCCAGGGGGGGGGGTTCCAACACACGGCAGTGTCGGGGGTCTTTATCCATGGAATAATCAACGTATACAAAGCATAATCCGTGCCGGGGAAGGCGGGCTGTCGTCGGTAGAATAATCCGGTATACAAGTCCACTCGCTCGTCGGCTCTGGGGCTCCTCGGGTGCAGCTTCACGTGGGGTCAACCACCCTGGATAAGCAGCCAGTTCTCTGCCCGAAACGATGGGGTACTGACTACGGTAGTATTCTCACCGCACGAAGCACTATATATTAACAGACTATTATTAGCTTAATAGACTACGTCCAACTCGACGATATAGTGCCAAATATGACTATTCAAATATTAATATACACGATGTCTCAATACCGATGGTAGGCGAACTTGGCCTTACTCCCACACGTGGCGTCGCGGGGAGGCTTTACGTCTGTGACTCTATTGGAGGGTAAGAAACTGGACTGAAAAGGGAAGTCCTACTTTAGTAGCGCAGTATATATACGCACTATGAACAAATAGTCCCATTAGTGGTGCGGTAGCCAGATTCCTACGCGGAACTAGGACTTGTTCGTACATGTTGAGCGGTACGTTTGAACTGGGTCTGGGGGTATGGCAGCCTGGCACCAAGGTCTCGACCAATAGTAGAATGGAGACTATTATGGGATGTTCAGTAGGCTAGAATGGATATTCAATGCATATTGTACAAGGAATATACAAGGGATATCAGGGAATATTAGAGAATATACAAATACAATTAAATATATATATATAAATAAATATATATATTCGGTTTAATCTGGCCCTTCACAACAGAGGGGGTTATCTGTTTTTACTGTAAGGAGCCTGGTCATATCGTTGCTGGATGCCCTGTGCTTAAGCAGAAAAATGTAAAAACGGTGGCTCTGGTAGAAATCATAGACAGGACACCTATGCCGACATTAGAGGGTGGGGTGTGAAGTATCAAAGGTGCAGACAGGGAGCTAGAGGGCTCCTCAACATTTAGGATGGATGGATTTGTTTCACTGGTTGGTGAATTAGGATCAAGGCAGGCTATTACAATATGGAGAGATACAGGAGCTTTCCAGTCTCTCATTCTGGATGGGATTTTGCCATTTTCGGAAGATTCTTCATTGCATTCCTGTGCCATTGTTCAGGGCTTTGGAGGAGGCTTTGTGAATACTCCTTTGCATGAGGTCTCGCTAAACTCTCCCTTAGTATCAGGCAATGTTGTCGTAGGAGTGTGTTCTCACATTCCCATAAAGGGGGTGTCCTTCATTCTAGGGAACGATTTGGCCGGTGGCAAAGTGCTGGCTACTCCAGTTGTAATTCCCGTCCCTGTAGTTTCTGAGGTTCCTGATGAGCTCGCACAGAAGCATCCAGGAGTGTTTCCTGTGTGTGCGGTAACACGCGCAATGTCAAAGGTCAAATGTGACACCCATGAGGTTGTTAACTTAGATGGTGATATGACACTTAGTGACACGTTCTTTGTTGAGTTGAAAAGTGGCCCTGATGAGGGGTTTGGTAAGGTGATTCCGTCTCATGAGCAGTTGGTACTAGAGCAAAACAAGGATGTCTCCCTGTCGTCCCTCTTTGAAGAGGCAGTTTTAGAGGATGAAATGGTAGATACGTCTCAAGGATACTTTGTTAGCAATGACGTGCTCATGAGAAAGTGGACACCACCTAACCTGTCCAGTCTGGATGACTGGGGCAGTGTGTTTCAGATTGTTGTTCCAGCCGTGTATCGTCCTGATATACTGCATCTAGCACATGATCATGATCTTGCTGGTCACATGGGGGTCAGGAAGACTTATGACCGTGTGCTGAGACATTTTTGTTGGCCTGGTTTGAAGTCAGATGTGGCACAATATTGTCGCTCGTGCCATGTGTGTCAGGTGGTTGGTAAACCAAACCAGAAGATCCCTCAGGCTCCTCTGCAGCCTATCCCTGCCGTTGGGGAACCTTTTGAGCGGATCCTCATTGACTGTGTTGGTCCCCTCCCTCGAACTAAGACAGGGAACCAGTACCTTTTGACTATTATGTGTGCAGCGACCCGTTTTCCTGAAGCCATTCCTTTACGCAAGATCACAGCCCCAGCTATATCCAAAGCTCTGGTTAGGTTTTTTTCGACTTTTGGTCAACCAAAGGTCATTCAATCAGATCAAGGGTCTAACTTCATGTCCCGTCTCTTTGCTCAGGTCCTCCAGCAGTTGTCTATCCAGCATTGCCCTTCCTCTGCCTATCATCCAGAGTCCCAGGGGGCGCTGGAGAGATTTCACCAGACTATCAAAACAATGCTGCGGGCATATTGTACGGAGTTCGACAAAGACTGGGATGATGGAATTCCTTTGCTTCTGTTTGCTGCTAGGGAGGTAACCCAGGAGTCTCTTGGATTCAGCCCGGCTGAGCTGGTGTTCGGCCACACAGTGAGGGGTCCTTTGAAACTGCTGAAGGAAAAGTGGTTGGCTGACCAGACTCCTTCCTCTACTAATTTGTTGGACTATGTGTGTGACTTCAGGCTTAAGCTTAGTAGAGCATGTGAACTAGCGAAAGAGAACCTAAAGGTAGCCCAAGGAAAAATGAAGGTGTGGTATGATAGGCGGGCCCGACATAGGGTGTTCTCACCGGGAGACAAGGTGTTGGTTCTCTCGCCTATTCTTGGGTCTGCATTACAGGCTAAATACAGTGGGCCATACTCCATTGAGCGCAAAGTTGGTGAGGTCGACTACTTGATTAAAACTCCCGACCGCAGGCGCAAGAGTAGATTATGTCACGTCAATATGTTGAAGGCGTACAATGATAGGGCTCAGATTGACCAGTCAGGGGTCAAGCCTGTGGCTGTTCTAACAGTTTCTGCATCTCCTATTGTAGCCGACTGTTCTGTGTCGAAGGAGATTTCTCAGGGCCGGTTGCCAAACACCCAGATACTAGGTGACTTGGACTCACACCTGTCGTACTTACCACTTCCTGAGCGTACGGATGTGGTGCGCCTACTTAGACAGCATACACGTTTGTTTTCTGATGTCCCTAGTCGTACTAATGTACTCGAGCATGACATTGATGTTGGTAGTGCAGGGCCAATTAAGCAACATGCCTATAGGGTGAATCCGGAAAAACGAAGGATCTTGAGTAAGGAAGTAGACTATATGGTGAGACATGGCATTGCGGAGCCCAGTTCTAGTGCGTGGAGCTCCCCCTGCCTGCTTGTTGATAAGCCAGACTGCACTCATCGGTTCTGTACTGATTTCCGTAAAGTTAATGCAGTAACCAAGCCGGACTCGTACCCTCTGCCTCGGATGGACGACTGTATCGATCGGGTGGGTTCAGCAGCCTTTGTAAGTAAATTGGATTTGCTAAAGGGATACTGGCAGGTTCCGCTTACTCCGCGAGCACGTGAGATATCCGCTTTTGTCACACCAGAGAGTTTCTGCCAGTATACAGTGATGGCCTTTGGCATGCGAAATGCCCCAGCGACGTTTCAGCGGCTAGTGAACAAGGTCCTGGGCGGGGTAGCGTTCTGTGAGGCATATCTGGATGACCTGGTTATCCACAGTTCCTCTTGGTCACAACATGTGGAGCATCTGGCCGAAGTGTTCAAGCGGTTGGGTGATGCTAACTTGACAGTTAACCTTGCGAAATGTGAATTTGGACAGGCCACGGTTACCTACCTGGGTAAGGTGGTTGGACGTGGGCATGTGTGCCCCATTACAGCTAAGGTGGAGGCTATAGTGGGTTTCCCTGCTCCCATCACCAGGCGGGAGTTAAAGCGCTTCCTAGGTATGGCAGGGTACTATAGGAGTTTCTGTAGGAACTTTGCTTCTGTTGTTGCCCCTTTGACCAATCTGCTCAGTCCTAAGGTACCTTTCGTGTGGACTGAGACTTGTCAACAGTCTTTTGAGAGCATCAAGGGTATTCTGATTAGCGCTCCCGTTCTGTCAGCTCCCGATTTTCAACTGCCATTCAAGTTGGCAGTGGATGCTAGTGACCTCGGTGCTGGAGCCGTCCTCCTGCAAGAGGATGCATTAGAGGTGGAGCACCCAGTGTGCTACTTTTCTAAAAAGTTTGACAGGCATCAACTGCACTACTCTACTATAGAGAAGGAGGCGCTCGCTTTGGTTCTTGCCTTGAACCATTTTGATGTTTACGTGGGATCCTCCAGTTTACCCCTTGTTGTGTATACAGACCATAACCCTTTGGTTTTTCTTCGCAGCATGGTGAATTCGAATCATCGTTTGATGCAATGGAGTTTGTTCCTCCAGGCGTATAACTTGGATATTCGCCACATTCGTGGGAGGGACAACGTGCTAGCAGACGCCCTCTCACGATCGTAGTACCGGTGTTTGTGGTACCCGTTATCGCTGTTGTGGTAGAGGCCCTGACAACTAAGGGGTCACAGTTGTTTTTGTTTTGTTTATGGGTTGTTGTGTAGTGGTTGCCTCTTGGGCAACCAGTTTGGTGGGGGAGGTGTTATGTACTAGAGGCCTGGTCACTCCTGTGTCACCAGGGCAGGCAGGTGAGGGCTGCCAATTAGCCAATTAGTGCTGATTGGTTACCTGCTGGGGAGCTTCAAAGGCAGACCCAGAAACACACATGCACTGTCTGTGCCTAGTGAAAGAGCTGTCCGGTTCTTACAGTCCTTGTCCGTTGGGTTACCAGTACATTAGCTTATAGTTATATTAGTAGTTCCTTGGTTTAGTAGCATTTTTGAGTTAGAGCACAGGGTTTTGGTGTTGATTACACATAGGTTGCGTACCCATGAGCCAGGGTCGTAACACACATTAATAGTATTCATGTTATGTATGAAATAGACCAATAGTACTCGTTGCCACCACATGATAAACCTGGTCTAAGATAGACATCTTACTCTAAGTTATCACAAACAGTGATTATTCCATATACAGTTTACTCACGTAGCGGCAAAGTAGAACCATGGTCGGTGGGCGATGGAGGCGCAGACTCAGACCCCCTGGGGAACGGTCGTGGCGGGTCATGAGCTGGCCTACCCACCATCATTATTGTTCCAATACTTATAGGTTAAATGACTTCCCTATTTTTAACTAGTTCAACCAATCACAAGTTTCTAAACACAAGCGGTCTCCTTGTTAGGCTGCCTGCCCCAACATCTCCTTGTCGTGTGGGCTGGTTCCTGCTGCAGCAGTGGTATGTGGATGAGATTGGCATCTTCTTCCCCCAAGAGAGAATGAATTGGCAGTTGAAAACTAGAACCGTTTCTAATTGGTAGTTTTAATGTAATGAGTTACATCTATATTCAGCATTAAACCAATGTGGCGTTGTCCATATTTTAATACCAGATTTCCTATATACAGTATACTGACTTAATAGTTGCTTGGATGTGTCAGAATTATCTGCTAGACCAGCTTTGACATTCCTAAAATGGTATTCAATCTTCTTTGTAAATTACTTTCTATATTGATATGGTTTTAGTTTCCTACAGACTTAAAGGGGAACTCCAACATTTTGGGAAATTAGCTTATTTAACATCTTCCCTGGAGTTAGACAAGAAGATACATACCTTTTTTGTCTCTGTGCGTGTGTGGTAAATTCCCACAGAACCCTACAATAATTTGAGGTTATTGTAGTACAGTACAAATGAGATTGATTATCTGGAAGGAGGAGAAAGGGATCATACGTGATAGAATTGTTGGTCTCCTCATCTGACTTAAGCAGACGAGGAATAAACGTGTAGGCCAGACAAACCATGAACTATAGTCCAATTCAACATTTATTTGATCAGAGCCAGGAGACCAAGGTGAATAGGACAAAAGATTATCAGAAAACATTAACAGGGCTATCTGTGTACAGAAATTACAATCAGGTTTGCATCTCAAACCCCAACATGTACATAAAACAGTCACTCGTTAACATAATTTGAACATACATAGTTTACTGTAGGCCCCTTTTTATATGAGTAAGCCTGGTTTCTAAGATAAGTATCTTTACATTCTATTTTAACCAACCATGGGTCCATGATTTACTCACATAAAAAGCAGCACAGTCTCTCTGGTGGAAGGAGCGGTGGAGCCCAACAGACCCCTGGGGTCGGTCTGGTCTGAGGGCTCCCGAATTACCAATTTGTCTCCTCCTATATACTATCATTTCTAGCCAATAATAGAATACAGTTTACTAGTACAGTTGATCCAATCAGGCGTCTCCTGTGGGCGATCTCCTGTGGGGGCTGGCAGCCCCCCCCCTGGGTTGTGGCGACGTGATGGGACAGAGATGGAGGGGGCCTGTCGGTGGCCCCCGTCGGTGTGGTCCCCCGCTGAGCACAGAGGGGTTCCGCCGGTGGCCCCCGTCCGTGTGGTCGCTGTGTTGGGTCTTGTCTCACGAGTGGGGGCTGGCATGATGTCCTCTGGTGGGGGGGGGGGGGTGTGAATACTCTTTGACCTTTTGGGCCATTACCATACAGTACTAATCTGGTCACATTAGGTGTGACCTTTGTCTATCCAACTGTCCCTACGTCTCATTCCTCATTTAGCCCTGCAACCACTTCTGCTAAACAGTAAACAAGGTTATTTATGAAATTCAACTCAATATTTACCACATTTCCCCGTTTTGACGATTCTTATCGTCACATATGATATATTGACTTGATTTTCTATACATACTAACCATACAAAGGATTCATTTTTTCTAAAATTAAAATTCATTTTTTCAAAATTTCTAACAACAATTAAAAATAATTTTAATCTACACATCACAAATTGAATCTAAAAATCACAAATTTAAGACCCAATTATCTTAATCTACAGGAAAGTTTGTTCCCACACTCTTTTAGATGATCTGGTTGAGAGAAAACATACATTAGTATCACAATATTTTCATTTTTACATTCAATAATCTCTTCTTTCTGCTAATTTTCCTTAAGATAGTACAATCACATCTGCATAATCAACTCAGTTGGTCTTCTCACCCTCTCCCCCCTTTATGAACATCCCATGGACATAATACCTACCACCTCAGCGCACAGTCGGACAGGGAGGGCGGAGCACCACTCAAGGAAAAAATAATTTTCACCAGAAATTCTTGGCCATAATCTACACCTAATATTCTACCTATGTGTATGTGTTTAGTACTCTTGCGTTGTGTCATAATCTATACCAGTTGTTACCGTTCAGTCACCTCCCGTTCAACATACCAATCAATCACATCCTACAGAGGCCCTTGCTCAACTCCAGTCTCTGACCGTTTTCGCCCCCCCCCCCCCTCCACCCCATGTCGGCCAGCCTCAGCTGCAGCCAATGTTTGTAGGCCTGTGACCTCGTCATATTTTGATCCATGACTGTATTTCCTTGGATCTACAGACGACCCTGTCAGCCTGGCGGTTTGTCCCAAACCTCCGGCCGCTGTACTCGGGGCTATTTAGAAGGAGGGGCCAGCGTCTACAAGCGACCTCTCTTCACAATCCAACAATCTCCCACAGGAACTGACTGAACGGGTTCACACCATTGTGTCATAATCTAATGAAATGTATTCCTACACATCTTCCATGATTCCTCCACCTGTGACGGTCCGTCCTCCCCCTCGACTGAACCTGCGAGGGAACAAAACACAAAACAAATTTTCCTTACACAATATGTCAAATATTCTCAAGAGAAGCCAAATGTTTAACCATTATGCAAACGTGATGGGACCACTTATCTATTGTTGACATTCCGTTGACGTTTCGACGCCAAATCCTCCAGCCTCCAGCTTTCTCCTCTCACTCAGACCATAACAGAGAAACAAGAAACAAAAGGCAAATAATCAAAAAAAACATTCCAACAGATGTGAAAGCAAATCAATGAAATTAACCAGCTCCAACCGCAGCCCACCTCAATGGTCATTTAGAAAGAAAAGAAAAGAAATCCAAAACCCTACATCGAAACCCCATCACACCTGTCATTGTGATTTTGACACCCTCCAAGTCAGCACATTCACCCCCTACAGGCTCCATCCACACCCATACCAGACATCCAAAAGAAATCAAATCAAAATGAAAGTAATAAAAACAAACTCCTTCAGTAAAACAAATGATATGAAACAAATGATAAGCGACAACAATTCCCAGGTCTATTTGTGGTATAACCCAAGTGGTTTGATCCGCTCCTTATTCTGATAGACAGGATAACAGCCCTACTACTCATTAACGTCATTATTGTTTTATTTAACCTAGATATGACTTATACTAAAAGTGGACTGCTGGCTCACCCAGCTGACATCTGATCCCGACACAAGATCTAACATCCTGTCTATTGTTAGGCCTTAACTAGATAACAGAATCGGTTTAGGATGTCATCAATAGCTCAATCATTCACTGATATCAAAAGGACATAGACAAAAACAGACAACATTCTCCCACAGTCACTGATCTGCAAACACCATCGCTTTCAACATATATTACACATATCATAAACAAACACTTTTAAACTTCCTTTCATACACTCATTAATCAACCAACAGACAGACAAACAATGTTAGTTCTTCTGCGCTCAACTTTTCTGCTCTCAATTTTTCTGCTCTGATCTCAGGCTACTACAGCCTCTCCTCACAACAGCTCCTCTACTCTCACTTCAAAGACGGACTGGAGTCCATCCTTAATCCAGACCTACCCATGCCCTCCAGTGCACAGACAGATCCAAATATTCCCTTATCAAAATAGTTTAACATTCATAAGTCATAACCCCAAATGAATGCCTACTCCCTTGATTGTCTCACTCACTCACCCAGCTGTTCCCTGACAAACCTTCCCCTGTCTCACCTTCCTGTCACTTCCTGGCCCCCTGGCCCATTACCCCCACTTCCTGTCCTCTGCTCTAAAAATAACGCCATCTGTTATCTCACTTTGACTGTTCTCTCCTATCTCCACCTGTGGCCTCTTTCCTGTTGCATCTAATCTCACGCCATCCTGTCATAAAAAGAACAGCCATTGTAGCAGCTGTACATCTCGACCCCCCTTGGGCCGTTTACTGCTTAGTAAAGATAGCCTGGGTCACTCCTGTAAACACCAAAAAAGGGTTAAATTCACACATTTCATCCCCCAGAGGCAGCTGTCCCCTAGAGTCTAAAAGTAATACATTCGCCTGTCCCTAACAGCCAAACACAGAAAAATTACAGACTAAACAGCAAATCATCACAATTACTGCAAAAACACAATCATACAGTCATCAAAACAGCATATAAACAAGTCCCTCGTCAGTAAATTATCCTGCTTCACAACTGGGCTTGTATCAAATTCCACTATAAAACATTTAGCTTATGCAAATCAAGAGTGTTACAAAGATTTAACCAATTACACAAGCATCAACAGATTCCAACATAGCAATGCAACAAAATATACCCCAACAAGCCTACATCATTAAATTATCATCCCCATGATCTAAAGACTTGCAGCAAACATTAATCTAAACATTATCCTATTTAAATCAACAGTGTCATTAAAGCAAGCATCAACAGATTCCAACATCACGGTTTTACACAACAATATTCATGCATATTACAAATATAAGCATCACTCATCTAGAAAAACATTATTAGTGGTTAGTTCCAAATGCTCCTTTCTTCATACACATGTGATAAATTGATTTTACTGCAAGCAACATGTAATTCTAGTGTAGAGCATCTTTCCAAATTCAGCCTATAGCTCCTCTCAAGCTCCCCCCTTTGGTCAAGAATATACACCTGTGTCCAATGTGTATATGTATGTTCCTAATATTAATAATACAATCACCCAGAGTAGCTAGTTTGTGAACTCCAGATTTATCATAGGCAATGTATCCATTATTTCATTTCTCCTCAATAGGCTCACTGTATTGTTTGCAGCCTAAGTAAACCCTTATTGACTATCTCCCCTAATCTAACCACCATACATGTTACATCTCTTCCCCTGTTTACACAAAAATACAATGTACAATATACAAATATAACCATATCACACAAAGCTAAATATAAACTCACCCGTTTTCCCAGGCCCCTGAGCGAATTACCACGAATGAAAATAGACCCAATCCACGCTGTACCGCGCATGCGCAGTGGCCAACGTTGCTCCCCGGACGATGTATTACGGCAAAGCATAACTAATATCATAAACGCCTTGTTCCAACATAACACACTGCCACGACATTCATCACGTTCTCTAACCCTCCCCAAACATAATTCTCAAAACTCGAAACGTAACATATGTCGCCCGCAAACGCCACACAACAACGGCACGCAAGCTAACTAGCTTAGCCAGCTCTAATGCGACGTTCAAGGCCCTCACGGGAGCCGTGCCTTTCAAGATCCGTTCATCCACGCAATTCGCTCAGTACCACCCAAAGCATTAACAATTCACACAAGCTTAAAATAACCAACCACTCTAACAGAAAATAATTTTTAAAACATTCTCACCAACCAACGCCGCACACATAGTTCAACACGAATCCTTTCTCCTACCTACTCCGCCTCACACCATAGCACCGCGAACGTTACACACTCTCCACAACACCATGACGTCATCAAGCAGCGACTTCTTAATATCATACTCAATCGCTACCGCATCAATAATAACCCTCAAAACGGCCACAATCTCTCCACCCTACGTCTCGATTCGCTTCTTACCTGCAATCGCCGCCACAGTGTTTAATCAATTCTCTCATAACGCCATCGTAACGTCCCCAGTTTCACCGCGGACTTTTCCACAGAGCTAAGCTAGCTAGCCCCAACCACCAGTAGGACTCGCCTCAAACCTATGTTCGTTGGTCATTAAAATATCATAACAAAACAACAATAAGCTCCTACGTTTCGCCAATCATTCCTAACCACAGCCATAGTCCCCCATACAATTCCTAACCATAGCCATAGTCCCCCATACAACCATTAAGTACTTATCAGTCATTTCGACCGAATTGTTTTTGTATCACAGCGAACGTAATCGAATCAACAGGCCGGTTTCGCTCAAGATTAAAAAGGACCCCCCGATCCGTTCGATACTATGCCTAAGGACGACATATATACCTTCATTTAAATTAGGCCGATTGGTCCCTGACATCAGTTCGTCCATCCGAGCCTTCTTGAACACGCCGGCACCCTTATCTTCTATTAATTACTACGTTTTAATCCTGCAATCGCACAGACCCCCTGCGCTGATCATGCCAGGTTCCACTCATCTTTACCATACCTGACTTGCATGTTCTGAATAGTTAACAGAGCTCTTCTTTACATCGAGCCCGACGCATTTATGCCCACACTGTCCTCACTCGCGGTCCCCGTCCCGCTATCTGTGACTATAAGCAGGGTCATAATGCTCATCGGACACAGCTCTCTTTCCATTTCAGAACAATCAAATCTCCCCAACTTACCCGCGCCCCCTTCCTGAGAATAATTTTAGGGCAATTATATACTCAGAACGCGCCCCTGTCGTACACACCAGACAACCGTGCTTCCTAGCCAGAAAAGCCTTTTATCTGCCGTCATGCGACGCCACCACCATTACATCATGACCAGATAGTCTGTGCGCCACCAATACGCCATCACATTACATGCCGTATCTTCTTGGTGCAACCCCCCCGTATAGTTCATAAAGTATATTCCATACGAGTCCCAACTCAACCCCCGTGGCCCGCATAGGCCGGGACCGGCCTCCTGTGTCTGAACAAACACACAAACATAAAAAGCCCACGTTTGCATGTTTACTGCACAACAAGCGCGATCTTCATACCTTCGGACATCCTAACCTAAGTCACCGCTCCCCCATCCCCGCATGCAAAAGCCATATTCACTGTGGGTCCCAACAAGTGGCGTACACAACCAACCTTCATCCTGTCCCTCTCTCCTTCATTCAGACAACAAGCCCCTCGTCTATAACTTCAAACGCAGCAACCCCCCAGCTCTTTGCCCCGTGTCCCCAACACACAGCAAGGTCCAGATTTGTTATGACAAGACCCTACCGCACCTTTTCAGGGGGAGACACAATAGGGTGGGAAGAACGGCACCATTTCTGTGGTAAATTCCCACAGAACCCTACAATCATTTGAGGTTATTGTAGTACAGTACAAATGAGATTGATTATCTGGAAGGAGGAGAAAGGGATCATACGTGATAGAATTGTTGGTCTCCTCATCTGACTTAAGCAGATGAGGAATAAACGTGTAGGCCAGACAAACCATGAACTATAGTCCAATTCAACATTTATTTGATCAGAGCCAGGAGACCAAGGTGAATAGGACAAAAGATTATCAGAAAACATTAACAGGGCTATCTGTGTACAGAAATTACAATCAGGTTTGCATCTCAAACCCCAACATGTACATAAAACAGTCACTCGTTAACATAATTTGAACATACATAGTTTACTGTAGGCCCCTTTTTATATGAGTAAGCCTGGTTTCTAAGATAAGTATCTTTACATTCTATTTTAACCAACCATGGGTCCATGATTTACTCACATAAAAAGCAGCACAGTCTCTCTGGTGGAAGGAGCGGTGGAGCCCAACAGACCCCTGGGGTCGGTCTGGTCTGAGGGCTCCCGAATTACCAATTTGTCTCCTCCTATATACTATAATTTCTAGCCAATAATAGAATACAGTTTACTAGTACAGTTGATCCAATCAGGCGTCTCCTGTGGGCGATCTCCTGTGGGGGCTGGCAGCCCCCCCCCTGGGTTGTGGCGACGTGATGGGACAGAGATGGAGGGGGCCTGTCGGTGGCCCCCGTCGGTGTGGTCCCCCGCTGAGCACAGAGGGGTTCCGCCGGTGGCCCCCGTCCGTGTGGTCGCTGTGTTGGGTCTTGTCTCACGAGTGGGGGCTGGGATGATGTCCTCTGGTGGGGGGGGGGGGTGTGAATACTCTTTGACCTTTTGGGCCATTACCATACAGTACTAATCTGGTCACATTAGGTGTGACCTTTGTCTATCCAACTGTCCCTACGTCTCATTCCTCATTTAGCCCTGCAACCACTTCTGCTAAACGGTATACAAGGTTATTTATGAAATTCAACTCAATATTTACCACACGTGCATTTTAGCTTTGGGAATAGACGCTCCGTTAGCATAGCTTAGCTTCATCACTGGAAGTGAGGCAGGACAGTAGCCTTACAGTGCCTTACAGTGTATTGCAAGGTCTGACATTGACCAAACTTGATATGCATGACCTTGGTGGGCTCTAGGTCAACTCCTGAAAAGGGGGTCAATGTCAGACTTTGCAATCAAAAGTTAGGGGGCTAATAACCCTTGCCATAATTTCAGTGCGCCCCCTAACTTTTGATTGCAAAGTCTGACATTGACCCCCTTTTCAGGAGTTGACCTAGAGCCCACCAAGGTCATGCATATCAAATTCGGTCAATGTCAGACCTTGCAATACACTGTAAGGCACTGTAAGGCTACTGTCCTGCCTCACTTCCAGTGATGAAGCTAAGCTATGCTAACAGAGCGTCTATTCCCAAAGCTAAAATGCACGCACAGAGACAAAAAAGGTATGTATCTTCTTGTCTAACTCCAGGGAAGATGTTAAATAAGCTAATTTCCCAAAATGTTGGAGTTCCCCTTTAAGGCATTATTTTACCTGTGTGTCTTTTCTCCAATTTATTATTGTATAGATTCAACCAGTCTTACCCCTTGGTCTTTTCTCACAGCGGCATATCCGCTTTTAGCCTCTTGTGCTGTGTTTCAACCGTCACACCCTAGAAGGTGTCTGGTTCATGGGGGTTGAAATGGCTCTTGTAAATACAACTGGGTAAACAATCTTATCATGAGAGAGGTTTTGCTGCCTGAAGGTTCCTCAGGAATGTCACATAATACTGTCACACTAGTATAACAGATATTTTCAGTTTCAGGGTGGATCTAACAGTCTGTTCAAGTCAAGTATACCATAATTGCCATCCTACATATTCTACCAACTCTTAGGATTCCATGGACCATAATAGGATCTAGTTTGTACTGTTGTTGTAGTGCGGTACCCCTTTCTCTGAAAATGCTTCTTGCTGGACATGACAAATGAGAGCTTCCTCAACATGGATGATATCTTCTACTGAGAGACTCTGAGCACCAACTTGATTTTTGACCTTTTCCATTTATTGATTGATTGTTTGAAAACTTTATTAACAGATTGCAGAATGGGTACAATACAGTACGGCTCAATACAAATCAACTGCTAAGAGGAGACCAGAAAAAGTCTTTCGTCTTGTTTACATCAGGGTCCCCCATTTTCAATTCATCAGGACATTTATGACATACAAGATATACAGAACTGTGTAGTAAAAAGATATCATAAAAATATATACATCCGAAGGGGAAGAAACTGTACATTGGTGGGATGGGGGGGGGATTTGGACATTTACAGGGGCCAGTTTCTAATTGCAGCCACCCGTAGATGCTCTTTGAGAGCGGTTATGAAGGAGGGTAGGGATTCACATTCCTTCACGGTTGTGAGTAGGGCGTTCCACATAATTGTGTCATAATTGCGAAACGTGTTTAGTCTGTTGTTTGAGCTTGATTTGCTCATCAAGATAGCTTTGTTGCTGATGATCAGAATCGTGTGCACTGATTTCCCAGGTAGAATGTCTCTTCCATTTATTACTCATATGCCCTTTAGTCAAACATACAAAACACATTCCCTTTCCTTTTAGGAACTCACTCTTCTGTTATTGAGGTGTCTGTAGCATGATCCTCCTCACAAGGGCATCACCAGGATTGGAATTGTTGTACATTCATATTATTCATCCTCATTATTTACCATCAGCAATAGCTTTCATTTAGTTAATTCTCCATGTCAAAACACCCAGTCTCCCTCTTCGAGAATCAGTGTACAGTATGTAGCATTTCTTCACCATCCTTCTTTTGGGTATCAAAATCTCCGCCTTGAGACATTTCCATAAACATTTATTACAACTTCAATAATCACCGTTTCACAATGTCTCACACTGTCCGTTAAGCAGAGAGAGAGGGAGGGAGGAGAGAGAGAGAGAGAGAGAGAGAGAGAGAGAGAGAGAGAGAGAGAGAGAGAGAGAGAGAGAGAGAGAGAGAGAGAGAGAGAGAGAGAGAGAGAGAGAGAGAGAGAGAGAGAGAGAGAGAGCAGCATATCGAAGGTTATCCTATAACCCTAGTTATATGATTGGCGTAGCTGTCTGCTTTGCACTATGGGATACACTCAGCGCCTATTGCGCATCAACTGAAAACTTTTCACATGCACCTTTCATCTGCCCGACCACGCCCACCTCCGGCCAGCATATAGCCCAGGTGTGGTGATCAGCTCCCCCTTCCGAGTCTGAACTTCAACGAAACACAGCCAAGGGTCCTCAGGGCTGCGTTAAAAGCAGACAGCTACGCCAATCATATAACTAGGGTTATAGGATAACATTTGTTATATTTCATTGGCTACGCTCTCTGCTTCGCACTATGGGACAACGGGCGAAGCAGGGTGCATAGCCCCGACAAATGCACCCCCTGAGGTCCCCTTCACGACCATCAGAAAAACATGCGGTGGGGTCCGGCCCCCTCACGCCTCCTAACGAGGAGCGGAGGGAAGGACGCTAATCATGCGCAGTGGGGCGCAGTTACCCAAAAACGCACAAGGTGAGTAGATCATGCGAAAACCGCAGTCTACCTCACCATGCACCCCGCCAGCCGCCCGGCAGCAGGATGCAGAAGGGGTTCCAGCTCCATGAACCGCACTTCTCCTTTACAGAGGCAGGGCCCCCGGCCATGGCCGCGAGACAGAACCCCCCCGAAGGTTCCGATGAGGACCAAAAGTCCTCACCCAGATTTACGACAGCGCCCTACCCCCCCCCCCCCATCCCCCAGGGCCACCGTGCTTCCTATCGAGCCGAGCGCCGAGAGAGGGAGTGCGCACGTGCTTGACCGATGAGTCACAGAGGGTGCCACGGGGGCCAGCTGTCCGAAACAGGTCCGCCGCGGCCCACCCCCAGGTGGACCCCCCCCTGTGACGGCAAGCCTGCCCCACACATCCCCACACCGGAAGCTCTGGCCAGGCCTGCCAAGGCAGCTGCCAGTGAGCCTCCTGGAATGCTGGGGCCCACAGGCGACCAGTAGAGCAGAGCATGGCTGACACCTGGCGGAAACTAGGATAAGACAGACACCGCCCAGCACGGCCAAGGTGAGTCCTGTGTCCCCTAACGCAGCTGCCCCCGTAAAACCGACAGGGGGTGCGCGTCCTGGCCATAAGTCACAGAGGCGCTAGAGGGACTGACCGCCCGAGAGCAGCATTCCACTGGCCCACCACAGGTGGGGGCGCCCCCCCTGTGACCACAGGCCTGCCCCGTCCCCCTCTCTTGGGGGTCTCTGGCTGCGTCTAACCAGACGAGCCCTCTCACCGAGCCCCCCAGGGGTTACAGGGACCTACAGGCTGACCAATACCTCTTAGTCTGTCAGCCCGGACGAGGGAAACCTACATAAAACCTTTCCACCTTTCCATCACAGTCGAGAATGCAGCTGTGACCGCGTCCCCGACCGCAAAGAACCTTGGTGTTGTCCTCGACGACCAGTTGAACTTCTCTGCTCACATCGCAGCGACAACCAGAACCTGCCGATTTCTCCTGAGCAACGTCAGAAGGATCCGCCCCTTCCTGACAAAAGAAGCCACCCAACTCCTCGTCCAATCAACAGTCATCTCCCGCCTCGACTACTGCAACGCACTGCTCGCTGGCATCCCGGCCACTGCCACTAAGCCTCTTCAACTCATTCAGAACGCAGCGGCCCGCCTGATCTCAAACCTACCGAAGTCGGCCCATGTCACCCCACTTCTTAGGGACCTGCACTGGCTCCCCATTGCTGCACGAATCCGCTTCAAGGCCCTCGACCTAGCATACCGTGCGGCAAAGGGAACCGCTCCCACCTACCTCCGGTCAATGGTCTCTAACTACACACCCTCAAGACCCCTACGCTCTGCATCTTCTGGCCGCCTCAGACCTACTCCTATCCAAGCTCCGGGAGGGTCATCAAAGAGAAGTCGCCTATTCTCAGTCCTTGCCCCACAATGGTGGAATGAACTACCCACCCCAGTTAGGACAGCCGAAACACGTCCAATCTTTCGCCGTCGACTAAAGACGCACTTCATCAACCATTATCTGAATTTAAAAAAAAATAAAATAAAAATAATTACTAAATGTAAATGTAAAAAACCCTCCTTCCCATCTGTACACATAGAAAACGCTGTTTCTATGCTGTTCCGACAGATCCGGGGGCGTGCCCGGTTCCTAACGGCAGTGTTGAAAAACACCCAAAACCCGGAAGCACTGACCTCTAATTACCAATACGTTAGGCCGTAGGGAGGCAGAATAGGCCCACTACCTCCCCACCGTATCGGCCCGGCACCCCACGTTAGGGGGAGTCGGTGAAGTCCGCCATGTGAGATGTGACATAACCCAGTGGCCGAGCTAAAAACTCCACTCGTCATCCACTCATATATGAGTCGGGGGGAAAAACACAGCACAGTACCACTGTGCGTTCTTCCACCCCAAATTCGAATGACAAGTAGGGCCACTCTGTGTGGGCAGACGTCATCCTCCTTTACAGGAGTAGGGGGGGCTGTCTAACAGCCCATACCGAGGATGGGAACCTTCACCATGCATCCTCCTAAAATCAACCGATCGGGAGACACGTGTGGCACAGGTCTGAACCTCCCCCCTCCCGTTTCACAGAAACGGGGGCAGACCCTAAAACGAGTTCCCATTGCTGGGACCGGAAAATCGATCTATTTTGCCAACAAAATTCAGAATGAAACCGATTTTGTCTGGTCGTCGTGGCTGTGGCACCAGCGTTATCACAGCAGAGCCAAAAACAGCACGAGACGAAAATAGCCTTGAATAAGAAACTCAAACCGGGGAAGTGCGCACGCAAGTCCCCTGGTCGCTAACGCCAGAGCCAGCGAGGGTCCCCACATATCGGGGAATCCCCTCCTTCTTTATGCAAATACAGATATGCAAAAAACAGCCCAGGCGCCAACATGGCGGCAGGCCAGCCAGTATCATATCACAATATGTACGAACAGACTCAGGCGGCTAAAACCCAGCAGAGTCGAGAGACATATGTCACCACCTACCTCCTCCCAGCGGGAGCAGCAACGCGGCGTGTTGCCCCTGCTCATGGTTGACCAGAGGAGCTGGATGTAAGATATTTAATGAATAAATATAGTACAGCCCCTCACATCAGGCCTTCTCCCGAGGGAGAAGACGAAACGTCATATACCCATATGAATAGATTGTAAAGGACCCCCTTCAGGTACAACGCTGGTCTCAATTTGAAAAAATGGGACCAGGCACCGCCCGCCTGTCTCCGGGCTGAGCGCCACCGGATACAGCGGCTTCAACGTTGTTATAAATAACACAGACTGTAGGGTCACTGAACAATCTAGTATCAGACACAGTCAGAAATCATACGAGGTATATTCTCATGGGGTATAGGACTAAAACGTCATATCCAACACACACGATTAAGTTCAATGCCCACGCCGAGTGTAACGCCAGTTCCAAGTCTTCAAATTAAAATAAATGGAACCTCAGCACCGCTCGCAGTCCTCCGGGCTAAATGCCAGGAGGCAGCGGGGTAAAATAATATTACAATAACAATAGAACGGCGGGGGCACTTGACCAAAACCCACACATCAGACAGTCATTTTTACTCTGAAAAAGGACCCGTCGATGACAAAAAATGCAAGACCTACTACCATTGTGCCTCCCCACAGGCGAGGCAAAATGGTGTTAAGCCGTCTAGCATCATATCAGGCATTTTCTCATGGGGACATGACTAAAACGTCATGTCTGAGAAAAGGAAATCGTAGCATCGTCTGGTATCACATCAGACATGGTAAATGGTTTTCAAACTACCATATACATATATATACATATGCCCAAATCCATAATTCGCCGCTCTCGCGTACATAACACGAGTGGGAAGTGTGGACACACGGCATGGACACACGGCATGGCCCCGCGGGGCCTCACCTTGTTCAAAAACAGGTGACACAAGGCGCGAGTCAGCATGATATAGTGATTGAAAATCGCGTCAACAGATTGCAGAATGGGTACAATGCAGCACGCCTCAATACACATAATTGTTAGAGGGATGCAGACCAAGGAAAATATATTATAGTCTTATTTACCCCAGTGTACCTCATTCACAATATACCATAACCAAAACCACAATTCCCCGTTGTCGTGCTATTACATAACACAAGTGGGGAGTGTGGACATACGAGACACATTTCAATATGTATATGTGACAGTGACGGTATTATGGCCTAAACGGCCCCTCATACAATTCCCCGTCCTCATGACAAAACACGAGTGGGGAATGCGAACACACTGTATGGCCCCGCGCGGCCCTTCACCTTGTTCAAAACAGGTGATATAGGCGTGAGCCAGCCCGATACATAGATTGAACACGAAACATAATACCGATTGAAAATCGTATTAACAGATTGCAGAATGGGTACAATGCAGCATGCCTCAATACACATAATTGGTAGAGGGATGCAGACCAGGGGAAGACATAGTCCTATTTCCCCCAGTGTACCTCATTCACAATACACCATATACACATATATATATATATATATATATATATATATATATATATATATATAGATATATATAAAAACATATCTAAACATACAATTCCCCATGACGTGAACATAACACAAGGGGAAAAAGCCCAGGTTGTCGCTACTCCTTAAGAAGTGCGATCCGCGGACACAAGGAAAAACACAGAGCACCAAGCCAGTAGAATATAATGGCTAAGAAGACACAGCAGGAAATGACGTGGGGGTCCATTCACTTGAAAGAGAAAGGACACACATCACAGGGTTAAAACAACAAGCACCTGTTGATATACACCTGCCGCTGGTCACGCGCCTCTTTTTCCTTGAATGAAGGCGCAGCTCTTCTGGACGGTTCTCCACAAAACACGTCCAAACCGCCAATGTTTACACGCAGAGATGCCCGGTCAGACGGACACTGTTTCTGCTATGTCGCTTGCTGCTCCCCCGTACCTGGCGAGGGCTGGACCCAGGGAACCCTCCTGTTTGTCGGGGATTCCCTCTGACACGCCTCTCTTGGAGACACTTACGCCACGTCAAGCCTGCAATTAACCCTCCGTGCGGGAGTAAAAAACATTCGGAAGGCAGCACGCCAGGGCTCGAAGCCTTCCACTGACCGCGCCACAGCATACTGTACCAGCAGTCCTCCGACGAGGAAATGCCGGTCTGCCAGGAAAACTCCATAGTAGCAGCGGTCCCAAGCACTTCCTTTTCCGAACGCGCCGGGGAAGTCCTGAAAAAAGGACGTTGTGGAATATCCTTACATCTCTCACCTAACTAAGTAACTCAATTTCCGTTTCAACTGCCGAAGGCCTGTGAGCACAAAACGTTTTGTTGAACAATGAGGAAGGGGGAGCTGATCACCACACCTGGGCTATTTGCTGGCCGGAGGTGGTTGTGGTCGGGCAGATGAAAGGTGCATGTGAGAAGTTTTCAGTTGACGCGCAATAGGCGCTGAGTGTATCCCATAGTGCGAAGCAGACAGCGTAGCCAATGAAATATAACAGCAAATCCATTCATAATATCTCCCAGGTGCGGTATTAAAGTTTCGATAGCAAATTTCACCATCACACAGCAGGTAATTTCACAGAAACCCGGACAGGCCACAGCATCCAGCGATAAGCTAATTGCAATATCCACTCGCAGATAGGCTCTGCTCAATTGGATCCAAATTATTACAATTTCTGAAACAAAGGTCTTATGCTATGTTGCCAGATTACAAATAGAGTGGTTAAACGCTTCTGTGTCCATGATTGAGCATTCTTCAATATATACAGTTTTCAACTAATGTTGACTTGAAGGCCACTGGACGCTAGTATGACAAGTTCCAACATGCTTATTCCTTTCACTAATTTCACTGTAATTATTTCGGTCTACTCACGGTTTCGTTGTCGTTGCTGAACCATTGTTGAATGGATATTCTCGTATTTCGACAGGTTGATATAAATCAAATCCAAACTGATTCACATAAAAGAAAAAAGGTCATGAACGTAAATAATACGGCTGGAAACTGATGTCTTGCTGGCGTCCTCAGTCACTCACTCATCAGCTCATACCTGCTTCTAATGGGTTTTCTCACTAGCCTCCCTTCACCAGTAGGGGGCCTTACATTTACTTTATTTACAATAATATTGTTTATCAATCTATATTATAGAGAAAGAAAAAATGGCTCCTACAAATACAACACCTACACAGCGGAGCAGGTGAAAGCTATGCCATGTATGTTTATGCATGTATGTATACTACCACCCACTCATTCAACCATATAGCCGGCTGCAGCCGTGTCTAAAAATACATATCCTAGCTAGCAGAACAAACTCGCAAACAAAAATAATATTTCCAACATCATTCTTTTCCACTGGGGGGGGGGGGGGGGTAATCCCTGGACATCTGTTGTGGGGGCGTCTTGAGGGATGAGCCTGTGGAGGAGGTATGGTTGTTTATACTCTGTTTATTTCGGCTGGTCCCTTTGGTTGAGAAGATAATGGTCTGACGGTACGGGACACTGTCTAGGAGCCGCTGGGGCCAATGGCAGCGAAAGCAATTACAGAGAGTCGAGGGAAGCTTGCGGGCATCTCAACACATCTTCACAATATGGTTTCATAATTGTGGGTCTTGGTCTGGACAGGTGTGGGCCCAGGTGAAGGAGCCGTTTCAAAGGCATCATAGAGATACTGTAGGTAGAGATGACTCTCTCTCTCTCTCTCTCTCTCTCTCTCTCTCTCTCTCTCTCTCTCTCTCTCTCTCTCTCTCTCTCTCTCTCTCTCTCTCTCTCTCTCCTCCCTCCCTCTCTCTCTGCTTAACGGACAGTGTTGTCCTCATGCTGTTTTTCTCTCCCTCTCTGTCTATTTTCTTCTCTCTCTCTCTCTCTCTCTCTCTCTCTCTCTCTCTCTCTCTCTCTCTCTCTCTCTCTCTCTCTCTCTCTCTCTCTCTCTATCTCTCTCTATCTCTCTCTTTCTTCGTCTCTCTAAACTAACCCCCTCCCCACACACACAGTATACGTGTACAGAAGAGGGGCTGAGAGGCAGTTCTGTGCTTTGTACATACCCCCACAGTGTTCCTCCTCGCTTGTTGCTCCTTCACGTGTCGAGACACGGGCCCCCATTCGCATGACAGGTAATGTGACATAAACCAAAAACCCCTCGCATCAATATGCGGGCAGGAAATCTTCTGTTTACATTTTAGTCACGGTTCCGCTCAGCGCAAAGCTCTGGTGTTTGGCTCTAATTATAAGCTACATTGTTACACTTGAGTGGTTCATGCTGAGCTCTGGTGAATTTCACAGGAACTGCTGGTGGATATTTGGGGGGGAATCTGTTTCACCTCTAATGTGATTTAGCTCTCTTCCTGGAGTGCAGATACAGATCCAAACAAAAACCCATAACACACAAAGATGGGTTACATTAACCTTTTAACAGGCACCCAGGAAAGTGAATTTTTTATCACTTGAACTTGAGGACTTCATACTTTTTTTGAAAAGCTTAGTATTATACTTTATAGTTATAGCACATAGCTCTGTATTGAAAGATAACATTCTGAGGGTACTAATGCAAAAAAGGAAAATCACTTTTAGTGCTAATGAAATAGAGTAACATAGGTCTGAAGTTGAACTTGAGTTGAACTTGAACTTGTGTACAAACATTTTTCTGTAGTGGTTGAAATAAAAAAATATTAAAAATCAGTTTAGAAATGTATCTTTTAGAGAGATCCGGGTTAAAAAAAATTAAATCTACTTTTTTCCCTCCCTTTTCTGTGATTTTTCTCCCCATCCCAATTTGTTACCTCTCGTGCCAATTCTCCCTCCCCTGTCCTGATCGTTGCTCGCATATGCCCCCCACTGGCCGGTTGTAGGGAGGATAGAAGCCTTGCATCACATGTCCCCTCCGATACATGTGGAGGCAGCCTGTCACATCTTTTCACCTGCCAGCGCGGACTCTCATTTGGCGAGGATAATGAAAGACCCTCACCACCCCAATAACAGCCTGTTTCAGCTGCTGAGGTCAGGCAGACGCCTGCGAACCCCAGCTACTAGGACAGAGCGGCTTAGGCTCAGCTTCTTCCCCCAGGCCATCAGAGCCATGAACAATGAACATTGAGTGCTCAGAACATTGAACTATCCACACACAAGCACACATGAACACACACACGACACGCACGCTGTGCACGCTCACACACGAGCAGCCACTTAACACTTTAACATGAGCGGGCACACACTCATGTCGCACACACGCACACTTATGGCCAAAGGAAAGGACACTTTAAATTAGAATAACAGGAACAGTGTATGCACTACCAAAGCTAACTAGCATGTCCCATATGCTCTGTAAATAACTATGTACAGATACCGAGATGTCACTCCATGTTACCTGTTACCTGTTTACTGCACAATGTTGTTTTTTCATTTTTTGATTCTATTGTATGTTGTACCACTGTATTGCACATCGTTGCGGGCAAGACCACCCGCATTTCATTGTATACCTGTATGCCATGACAATTAAAACTCTTGTCTTGTCTTGTCTTGAGTAACGTGTAGGAGGCTCACACTGCCCCCGCCATTTTTCCTGACTTTGCTGTGCAGGCGGCTTAATCATTAAAGGTAACCAACTTGCGTCTAGCCACGCCCCCGCGGCATTATGCAGCCGTAATTCCCCCTCTTTTAACATCGATGGTTAGCTCAACTGGTTCGCTGCCTTGCTGTGGATCCTGCGGTGCGTTGGTGACAAGTTCGAATCCCTTCAATTTTTTTTTTATTTTTTTTTTAACATGCATTCGTTCGCCGGTTAAGTTTAAGCATTGTTTCGGAGTTGGTTAAGGTTAGGGTTAATTTTAGGCATTGTTTCGGAGTTGGTTAAGGTTAGGAGGGTTAAGTTTAGGCATTGTTTCGGAGTTGGTTAAGGTTAGAGTTTGTCTTAGAGCATGGCAATATTCTTTCGGAGTTGGTTAAGGTTATGGTTAAGTTTAGGCATTGTTTCGGAGTTGGTTAAGGTTAGGGTTAAGTTTAGGCATTGTTTCGGAGTTGGTTAAGGTTAGGGTTAAGTTTAGGCATTGTTTCGGAGTTGGTTAAGGTTAGAGTTTGTCGCAGAGCATGGCAATAGAATGCAGCCTATTTCCGCACTGCCGCTCTCTCGCGCTGCCGCGGTCACGTGGCCAATCAGAGAAACGCTGAACACAAGTTGGTTACCTAAAATATTGACCCGTGCAGGCGCCCCAACCGACCTGTAGGAGTCGCTGTTCACAGCGACCAGACTACCACCCTTCGACTTCCCACCCGCTAACTCTGCCAATTGAGTTAGTATGATGGCCGGCCCAAGCTGGAGCCAACGCATAACAGCCGGATTCAAACCCGGTGTCTCTTGCGTTGGTGACGAGCGCAATGTCCGCTGTGCCACCCAGCCGCCAGATCCGGGTAAACATTGTGCCAAAAAAAAAAGCTCTCAGTATTCCATTTCCTTGTCTACGCCCCTTCATTCGGAATTCTTTTCACTTCTGGTTTTCGCTTGTCACCTTTCACCTACAGTAGATCCCTTATTCGCACCCCACCCCCCCACGTGGAGAATCATTGGAAAGCTACAGTACACTCATTGGCTATAAGGCTTGCCAAAATCAATTTTGCAATCGGTGGATGATTGGCAGTTCTGGAGCCTCAGGAGTGCGGGGACGTAAATCTGACGTAAAAAGTTGCACGCCTGACATATCGTCATGTAACTCGAGAATCGAGGCATGGATTTGGTCAAGTGAGGTAGCGTTAGAACGGCAACAAATAGAGCTCTAATTCTGTAATTTATATGTTCGGCGAAGAATTCAGCCCCGAGCCGCTAGACGCTCGCAAAGTGCCGTGACTTTCGTCTGTTCGCCGGCGGGCATGAGGGCCCTTTCCCGGGCCATTGCGTGGTAAGAGGATACATTCCATCACAAAACAACATATGGTTTATTTGGTAGAGAGTGATTCAGCCATACAAATATAAAACGTGTTCTCATGATGTGACTTTTGTGGTTAAGTTAACCTCTTAACTGGCACCCAGAAAAGTTTTTTTTAACTTGAACTTGAGGACTGCATACTTTTTTTGCAAAGCTGATCTTTATACTTTATACTTATAGCACATGCATGAGCCTGGTCTCTTTTGAGAAATAACATTCTGAAGTTTCTGATAAAATAAAAAAATTCACTTTTAGTGCGAATGAAAGGTCTGAACTTGAGTTGTAGAAAAACGTGTTACTTTGCAATATCCAGAAGTAGTATATCCACAAGAAAATTGTATGAGCTGGAAAACACCCTGGGTCCATAGTAGTTATGTAGTACATGTCCAAATTTCATAAAAATCCGTTCAGAAATGCGTGATTAGGAGCGGATCTGGTAAAAAGAAAAGAAAAATAAAGCTCTGCCGGTTTCAGTTTCCTCATTGACTCCAATGTATTTGGCGTTTTTTTCTCTTCCTGTTTTCACTCGTGATATTTCACCTAGATCCCTGATTCGCTCATCCCCACGTGGGATATCAATGGAAAGCCACACTCATTGGTTACAACCCTGTCCAATAATTTTCGAGATAATTCGATATTTTATATTGCCGCTGTATACTTTTTTTGCAAACCAAAACAACATACTTTATACTTATAGCACATGCATGGGCCTGGTCTCTTTTGAAAGATGATATTCTGAAGTTTCTGATTCCAGAAAGAAAATTCAATTTTAGTGCTAACGTAATAGAGTAACATAGGTCTGAACTTGAGTTGTAGAAAAACATGTTACTCAAGTTTTTCTGTAGTAGTTAGTAGTCCAGAGGTAGTATTTCCCCAGAAGGTGGAATGGCTTACAAATCCAGACGGACCCATAGCCTGCAGCCTTATGTAGTACATGTACACATTTCATAAAGATCCACTCAGAAATGAGTGATTAGGAGTGATTTTGGTCAACTGTGTACAATGAAAAACTCAGTTTTCTCATAGACTTCAATTCATTCTCTTCCTGTCTTTGCTCGTTAGTTTTTCACTTAGATCCTAGATCATACATCCCCAGATGGGGTATCATTGGAAAGCCACACTCATTGGAAAGCCACCTCCCCAATAATTTTCGAGATCGGATCTAGATTGACGGAACTACTGCGCCAAGAGTCGGGAGTGGTATTTTGCGCAATACCGTGTACTTTGCACAAACCTCAAATACCGGCATTTAACTTGAGAACCGCTAAACGGATTTAGTCGGATTTTGTCGCAATCGACAGGCAACAAATAAGCCTTCAATTCGATATATATATTGTATTACAAAATATGCACACCCGATCCACTAGGGGTCGCCAAAGTGCCGATGGGCAAATCGTCCTAAAAACGTCCCGCCGGCGGGTCGTTGCGTGATAAAAGGTAAAAGATATATTTTTTTTTACATTGTTCTGGGTAACAGCTATCTGTCGAATACAACAGGCATTTTGGGGACAGATGATGAACTGAATTCTATATCCCCAGCCTAAATATATGAACACATTCTAAAAGGGCTCTTGTGAATGGGAGAGCAAACTGGTAGGGGCTGAAGCACCCCTTTGGACCCCATCTGTTGCACGTGGCTGCCCACAACACACAAAGATGGGTTACATCGGGTTGTGTGTTGTGGGTTACAACTTGTATTTGCATTATTCAGTAGCCCAATTCACTGGAGTTCCCCATTAGCTAATAGCTTCAGTCATTTGATTGTTTACTGGATGATGTCAGCCAAGTTACACATTTGCCATGGAACACGGCCAATGAAATGACGCTATGGCTTTATAGCCTACGTACATAACACTTGCGTCATGAAAAAACAACAAGAGCTAGATTTCTAGTGTTCTGACTACTGTTATTTCTTTCATTTAAAGATGCATTATGATGGTAGGATGCAGAGATCTGCTGTTTCCTTTCCCTCTATGCTGAAGATTAACTCTTGTGCCAGTTGTGTGAAAGCATTTTTAATTGGCTCATTTTTATTGTCCCCCTTTGACTCAACCCATGGTGAAAGTCAAGTAGGCCATTTAATACATGATTACTTCTTCTATCCATGAGAAAACCATCTGAAAAATGGGTTGAACTTCATGCAAATTACCTGGAATTTGTACTGTACAGCATGCTATACTATGAAGAAGTACACAAATATTTTTCATGCAGGAAAATGTTAGTCCTATTTTTCAGTGCTCCATCTTCCAAACATTCCTCTCTATGGTTAAGGATCCACTCCACAATGTGTTTTTATTGCTTTAAAATATTTTATATTGAATAACAATTTGTTTAGTATGGTTGTTCCACCAAATATTTTCAATAAACTACTGAAATAAACAACTACACATTTGCCCTCATTGAGAATGCAAGTCTTCCCCCAAGCCGGTTAACTTTATCTTTTTATACCTAAACTGTTACGAAGGATCAGATTAAACCGAATATATATATTTATTGATTGATATATATTGCATAATATTTGTATATCGTTTGATATCCCTTGTGTATTCCTTGTACATATACACGGAATATCCCTTTAGCCTAGTACAGACCATAATATTTCGTTCTCCTATTGGACAGCGGTCCCTTGGGCGCCATTGCCATACCTCCAAGGTCTGGTTCAAAGTCACCGCCAAAGACTTGCCTGGACATGAACGGTTCTGCGCAAGGATATGAGACAGGAATAAAGCTGGTACTAGTTTGTTCACCTAACGTATAAATACGGCGCAGGTGAATACAGAAGTAGAGTTACCCAATAAGTTGAAGCCTCACCCACGATACAACGTGCGGTGAAGTATGGCCTGTTTGGCCCCAAATAGAGCATTGAGACCGCGTGCGAATTAATAACTGAAGTATCAGAGTTTAACGCTGTACCGTTGAGTTCGACCTATTCTATTAATTCAGTAATAGTCTATTTATGTATAGTGTATCGTGCGGCTACCGTTCTACAGTGACCAGCATCACCAACGTTTCCTCGTACCAGCTAGTGTGCTTATCCAGGCTGGGCTGCTTACCCTGGCGCTTTCACCCGAGGAGCCCTAGACGAGGACCGTGTGGATCATGTACACTGGATAACCTACCGACGACTGCATAGCCCTTTTCGGCTGGATTATATTTGCTTTTGGTCCTGTAATTGATGGAGCGGAGAATCGCCTACACCCACAATTGTGTGGGATTTACCCTGTGAGGAGCAACGTCGAGCCCGCCTCTCAGAAGCCTGAGGCCGGCTAGCTTTCTTCCATGCGGAGCTGCATGCTACGGAGAACAGCTGTATTCGTCTGCGGATCAAGAGATTATTGCACCGTCTCCTGTACTTGGAGTCTCTTTATCATCGTTGACCCAGACTCTACTACCGATAAATCCTCTCCCCTTGCTGGCTTACGACCGGAGGGACCCTACCAGTATCTCCCGCTATCTTACCAGAGTACCATAGATATAATTCCTAAGATTCAGGTTGTATTATTATCTCCTGCGTAATATGAGAATGGACATACGTTATTGATTTGCCTACGCACATTCCTTTGCCTTATAAGCGCATCCAAAGTAAAGTATATTATGTACTATCATTGCTGCTAATAAATACTTAAACCCAGTTTTGTGTGGAACCGAGTCATTGTGGGAAGTGTTCATCATAAGATACCTGTGTACTGTATGGCCAGTAGTAATGTACATAAGACAGTAGTGGTTTAATGATACCATACTTATTAATACAGTCAGGGAATTGTACCCCTCAGTTACAATTGGTCCTTCGAGCCGGAGGGTAACTAGCGTAATATTAATATAGTGGTATTAATATTGACATGGCCAATGATGAACACTCCACAAACGGTTCTCCTAAAATAGATCGCCCGCAGCGTAGACGGCAGACACCTCAGTACTTAGAGGATTACGTTGCCAGTATACTACCTAGCTTTCTACAGACGTTAAACGCGGAAAAAGTAGATAGTAAAATTATGTCCGACCCTACCGACCAGGCTACCCCGCCAGTAGAGACCCTAGTGGGTTCTAACGTAACTGACCAAGCTCACGGTGGGGACCAGGAGGGACCTGACATGACTTTACCCCCCGCCAAGACCGAATAAGTAGTCCCCGGAGAGCTCCAGGATAAAGAAAGCCCTCCAGGGATGGAACCCGACCCACCACAAGAAGGGACGCGCACCCCGGAGATGGATCTCCTCGATACGCCACAGGAGAACGGATCTCCAACGAGTACTACCAGGAGCAGATCACCTCAACTAGCGTCTTCCCCCAGCGAGGCGGACAAGATGCTGGCGCAGGCTTTTATCGCCAGCCTGGCAGCCTCAACCGAGCGCGATCGACTCCGAGCACAGACGCTTAGCGAGCGCGAACATTCTTCCATGGAAAGAGAACGCCTTCAAGCGCAGCCACGGAGTGACGAAGACCGCATACGCCTAGAGATTAGACGCCTCCAGACGGAAGAGAATATGGGAAGAGACCGCACCGAAGCCCAGCGCGCCGCCGCCGAAGCCCAGCGCGCCGCCGCCGGTGCCCAACGAGAAGCAGAGCGCGACTTCGCTCTCACCAAGCGCGAAGCCGAGCGTGACCGATTACAAGCGCAGATAATGGAGCAGCTGATTACCAGGGCAACCCCCCCTCCCTCCGCACGGGGCTCCAGGGCCTCGTCAAGACAAGGGTCAAGGGCACCCTCCCCTACCCGATCAAGCGACCCTGAGCCCGGCGACCAGAGAGAGCCTATACCCCTCTCCGAACCCCTTCCCCGACCGGTCCAAGCGAGACCCAGCTACAGGGAAGAACCGGTCTATACCGCGGAGAGGCTAAATAGACGACTACAGGATCTAGATGACCTGCCAGAGGAAGAAGAAGAGGGAGAGGAGGAGAGTCAAGCCCAACAGCATCACAGTACTCCACAGGACCAGGAGGTCCAGTACAGCCCAGACTTTACCCCCGCGGCTCTGCGCTACAGACCCCCGACTCAATTCACGGGTGAGCTTGACGCACGACCAGCCCCGAGGAACAGCACCTGGGTACGCGGGCCTTGGTACCCAGCAGGTACCAGCCCACCACGACTCGTAAGAGGAGACTCGCCTAGGAGGCCTCTCCTCCAACGCTCACCGATGTGCCAGCCATCCATGGCATCGTACCTTGGCACACCGACGTTCCCGGACTTCACACACGAGAACAGAGCACAGTACACAGAGCTACGAATGTGCTTAGAGAAAATGATGTCCGATGTAGCTGATGAACCGTACAAATATGCTATCCTACTCAAGCACCTCAAGGTGCCCCGAGCGCACAATATAGCGCTGGCATATTCCACCTCTACTACCCCATACACCGCGCTCTAGCAGCACTCGACCAAAGATATGGACGCATATGGGACTACGTAATACAAGAGATAAGGAATATTGACCGTCTACCCCCAGCCACAGACAATCGTTCACTAGATGACCTGTCTATCAAGGTACAATCCCTGGTAGGGATGCTGGGGGCGCAAAAGGAAAAGGGTATGTACGAACTGCACGCAAACTCTAATGTCGAGAGGATTTTAGAGAAGCGTCCGCCCGCCCGACAAGAGCGCTTCAGGCGGCAAAGAGACCACCGTGATCCTAACGGTCCCGAGCCATCCCTCCTAGACCTAGCCGACTTCCTGGCGAGAGAAGTCAACAGCCTACGGTTGGATACGTTCGTGCGGAGCACACCAAGCTCCAGAGAGGGACCTAGGAGAGCAAACGATGGCCGCAGACTGGTGACCGTCATGCACCAAGCAGAATCAGTACCGAGCAACAAGAACCACAGTACCCCCTCGATGAAAGAGAAGTGGAAGATTGTGTGCCCGTACTGCGAAAAGGAACACTGGCTGTCACACTGTGACACGTTCAAGAAGATGACCGCCGACGAGGTGAGTCAATGGATAAAGTCCAACCGACGCTGTTACCGATGTGCGCGCAGTCACATGGCAGCCGATTGCCGCTTAAAGAAGAGGTGTAGTCGGTGTGACGGAGCCCACTTGGACGTCCTACATGACAGTAACAGAAGAAAGCCTGCACCCTCAAGCAGCACAAAGGCAAGTGTTATGTACATTGACCCCGCCAGCAGCGGGGGCGCCCGGGTGCTCTTGAAGGTGGTCCGCGTAACATTGAGTTACCAAGACAAGGTCATGGACACCTACGCCGTCCTTGACGACGGGTCAGAGAAGACCCTTCTCCTCGCGTCCGCTGCCGCCCAGCTGGGGCTGCGGGGGAGCGAAGAAACGATGACGATTCGGACAATAAGAAGAGACCTAAAGACGATAAAGGGCGAGAATGTCTCCTTCACTATCGCAGCAAGCGGGCAGCCAGAGAGACGGTATAGGATCACTAACGCTTTCACCAGCCAAGACATAGGCCTGTCGCAGTACACCTACCCCATCGCCAAGCTGATGGATAAATATGTGCACCTGCGTCAACTACCTATACCGCTCATACGGTGCCACCCCGACCCTGCTGATAGGATCCGACCATGCACACCTCATCGTCCCGATGGACCGGGTCCACACTGGGCCCAGAGGCTGTCCTGCAGCAGTCGAGACCCGCCTAGGATGGACACTACAAGGCCCCCTCGCTAGGTCTCCTAACCGAACAGCAGCCACTAGCTGCCTCCACTCCAGAGTGACAGAAGAAGACACCACCCTCCTACAGCATGTCGAGAGGCTATGGACACTAGAGACAATGCCCTTTAAGAACGAAAAGAAAGACATTCGTTCCAAGGAAGACATTTATGCTATAGCCCTCCTCGAGCGGGGGACAAAGAGAGTCAAAGTCAACGGAGTGATGAGATACGCAACTCCACTCCTGAGGCGAGAGGGTATGCCTACCTTCCACGCCCCAAAAGAAGCGACGGAGCGGTATCTATTGAACACAGAGCGGCGCCTAGCCAGAGACCCCGCTCAAGAGACTGTGTACCGCGCTGAGATTGACAAGCTAATCACAGCGGGACACATAAAGAAAATTGACATTAAAGAGGCCGATCAGACGAACGAATCATGGTACGTGCCGCACCACAAAGTCCACCACAACGGCAAGGATCGTATTGTGTTTAACTGCAGCTACCAGATCGGATCACAAAATCTGAATAAAGAGCTCTTGCCCGGCCCAACACTCGGCCGGGCAAAATGTATAGCCACCTTGAATCGCCTGCCAGCTCTGTTAGGGTAATGTTATTTCATTTTTCTAGTGCCTTCAATACATTCCAGCCACATATCCTAGCAAACAAAATTATTCAGCTTAAACTGCACAACTCAACCATCTCTTGGTGCACAAAATATCTTGTTCCTCGACCTCAGTTTGTCAGGCTGAGGCTGGATGACATAGTATCGGATGTCATCTGGACAAAAACTGGAGCCCCCCAGGGAACAGTTTTGGCGCCCTTACTCTTTGTTCTTTATACTGCGGATTGCAGACATAATAATGACTTGGATTTATATAGCGCTCTTCACTGACCCAGAGCGCTTCACAGAGTCCATTATTCGTTCATACACAGTCATACCGGTGGTGGTAAGCTACAATTGCAGCCAGAGCTGCCCTGAGGCAGACTCACGGAAGCGTGGCGAATAATCAACGCCTACGGCCCCTCCGACCACCACCAACATTCATTCACATGCATACACATTCATACAAGGCAAGTAGGTTCTGTATCACACTAGCTCACGCTCAGCGTCTCATGCATATATCTCGCTTCAGCATATATACACTGAATAATTTCAAAATGTACCTTTAAATGCCAGCATTCATCTGGCCACACCCCCATCCGCTTACCTATATAAGCAGGGGTGGTGCCACACACTCATCTCCTTCTCAAATTTCATCACAAGCAACGTGTTGCTATATGCCCACTTGACGTGGAGAAAAATATTAGCTGGAAAAGCAATGGTTACGAGGAAAGGAAGAACAAGGAGATACGTTGACATCATATCTTTATTTTCTCTCTCACTATTTTCGAGAAAATACGGCGATATTGTCTTCGTCACTGGAGTGTCTGGAAGATGGTGATCATTCTAAAAATCCTCCACCGGTTTTCGTATTGGGAGCACGCCGCTGCATGCCTCTCAACTGCAGTTCCTTGCTGTGTTGGTTGGGGTGAAACCTTTCAGGACACAGCTGAACTGTAGGACGCGCCGCTGTTGTGAGAAGCGGTGGGTTTCAGGTTGGGTGAGTACTGTTTGCTTGCGGCTCCACTTGTCTGTTAGTGCTATGGGGGCTAACTGACAATGTTTACGAACACCGGCCCCAGTTTAAGGTCTTTTGGTTCAGCCTCTTGGGCAGCAGCGGAAGACCTTGATCTGAAGCCCATTATAGTTTGACTAGTGGGCCACGACCATTAACACTGGTGATCCCTGTGTTTTCTGGACGAGTGGATATCTCTCTGTCACCGTGTTAAGGCCCCATCTTTCATAGCCAAATGAGAGTATTCCCTCACGAGGAGATATGGGCATAGATGTTCTTTAGCGGAAGATCTGTGTTCAAAGTCAGCTACACAGGCCAGTTGGGTATTGTGCTGGCTCTGTCGGGTGTTGGTAAAATCACCGTTGTAAAACTGTGTTAACATCTTGTTTCTCTTTTCTCTTAAAAAGTGAGGAGGGTTTCAGAACGGCGGCCTGTCTGGGTGAGTGTTATATCATTGTGTACAAGTTCAGGTGATAGCTGCTTAGCTTACGGTTAGCCAGTCAGCTGTTAGCTGCGGCGTTAGCCTGCTGTGATCACTGCATGGCCTACCTATGTTGGGCCTACTGTTAGCCAGTCAGCTGTTAGCTGCGGCGCTAGCCTGCTGTGATCACTAGGAAACGTTAGCTTGCTGCTATCGGCCAAGGCCCAGCGCGGGGTGGTTCCGGCTCCTCGCGCGCCGCCGCAAGCTCCCCTCTGGTCGCGTGCGCCGTTCGCTCGGCGTCTCGCGGGCAGGGGCAGTAGCGACCGACGGTTGGAGCGGCCGTTAGCTTAATGCTACTCTGTTGAACGTGCTTTGATTATAACATGTTTTAAACACTCTTGACCAGGACGTCATCTTTGACAGAGGATGTTCGTCGAACCTGCCCTGGGCCAGGACGGCAAAGCCTGCGTCAACAAAGGGGACCGTAGCGACGGGTTGGAGCGGCGACGCTGCCCAGATCGAACAACACAAGACGGCTGTGTTTTCTACGGTGTCTTGAGACTACACTTCGTTGATCTACGCTCCGGGTAGGCCAGGTCTGACCAGACCTTGTACACTTCTTCTGGCTTTCCCTTTTAAATGTTTTGTAAATAACGATGTTTTCCAAAACGAGTGTTACTGCACTACATTTAGGATACGACGCGAGTTGTGTGTGAATTGTCTTGTCACTAGGTATTTAGCTTCTCCGTGCAAATCGGGTTGTTGTTTCAGATGTGAAAATGATCTGGTTTGTTGTGTTGAGAAACATCATGTGTGTTTATATGTACCGTGTACTCACAACTAAGGGGGTTAACTAACCTATAAAGCTATGCTTAGTGACAAATGAGTAAAGAATGTTCTTTTCTCAGCCTGTAATGACAATGAACAGTGTGTTCACATATTAACAGGTTTTCCTGTTTTAACTGGCCGTATTAAGGGTAAAGTAGGAGGATTGTGTTTCCCCCCGGTTCCCTGGGGACTTCTTCATCCTCCTATCAGACATGTTGTTGCACTACATTGTGTCTCTGTGTGGTAGGGATGGGATGTAACCCTTAGCTTGATTGCTGAAGTTGTGCTAAAACTGCTGGAGAAACTTTATTTTCCTAAAAGAAAAGATTGTTTGGTCGCTTTCGTGTGTGCTTAGCAAGGCCTGTGGCCGATACTAATCGAGAATTATGTATTCTCTCATTATGAAAAATGGCGTTCCTCTGTAGAGTGTTTTTGCCATTTTTTGTAGGTGATGATGGGTTGTGTGTGTCATGTGACCTACAACTGGGTTGGACTGGCCACAGAAGCACATGTGTAAGTTTGGTACCGGGGCTCTTGAAGAGCCCTCTCTATTCTGTGTTTTTTTCCTTAGTAAAAATCAGATAGCAGGTTAGCTCATGCGCTGTGTGAAGCTGTCAGACGCTTCATAGAGCTGACTATGACTGTGTCATATTCTCTTTTTGTCATTACATCGTATCATGGGTGTGGGGTCGTAAAGGGGTGAACTGGTAACCTTTCCTTCCCCTTTTTTCTGTTGGTCAGGGGTAAACCCACCTGTCCTTCAAGGTTCCTGTCACGTTGCGGTTCGGCACGTTACAGGGTGAGGGGGGGGGGGGAGTTTCCTGGTCACACGGCCTGGAATATTGGGCATGTGCACCGCAGAAATGCCCCCGCCATAGAGTACGTCACCGTGCGCGTCTCTGTTGGTAGGACTTCCGTGTGCTGTTCAGGTCCATGTGATGGATCTGTTTCGGGGGGTGGTCAGGGCTCCTCCTCACCAAGCTCCTATTCGGGCCTTCTGTGAGTTGGGACTCCTCCTTCCATGTGAGGGAGCCTCCTTCAGAGTACAGAGCCTCCTCCTCAGATTGTCAAGGTGAGTGGACCCTCTAGAAGGAGTCCTACTCTATTGTGTATGTATTCGATTCAATTCGATTATTGAGTGTGTATGGGTTCAGTGCCTCCTCCCCGGAGAGCCCTAAATCCAATTTTTTACATGGCTCAAGGTGCAATATATTCTTTTCAATCTGTACAGCTCGCGTGGGAAGTCTCTCTGGGGATTCCCGTCTCCTTCCTATGGGAGGGTGGTGGGATGTAAAAATGTGAAAATTTTTTACCCCCGGCTGTGTAGACTGGGATACATACTGTTGGTGCTTCCTTCTTTTCTACTAAAAAGAGTTGGAGTTAGGAAGTGTCACACCCCTCTTGTCGTTCCCCATGGCGCCTTGGGGATTCAATGACAGGTCTAAATAGCCTGTTCATTGATGTGGGTGTGTCCCCACGCACGTATAGTGCTAGCTCGGGGTGTTCTGTAAACAGGCGACTGACTGGCACGCCTTGGTTGCTTGGGGTTAAAACGGCGTTTTTATAAAGCAACTGGGATGGAGGTTTTTCCTCTTCCGACGACCAAATCCAACGACCTGGTTTTTGTTATCGACGGATTCTCGTTCATGTCTGGGGGATGATGACGGAATGGATCTGAACATATGTAGAGGGGTCTCACGCCCTGGGGGTGGGCCACCGGGCGCGGTTCGCCCGAACGTCTGGGTGGCACCTTCTTTTCATGTTTAAGATCAACACGCATATCTGCCCTTTCTCCTGGAGTAGGCATGTCGGCGTGGTTAGGGCACGGGACTGGTTCTGGTCACGCTGGTCCGGATCAGTTGAACCCGTTGTCCGCCGGGGATGCAGATCTGCTGTTCTGGTACCCTGAGGGACTTGGGCTTTTTTCAGGGGGAAAAATGCCAGGTTGGTCCGGGTGTCACAGGGTTAAGCACTATGGAGACCCTGGTTGGGTACGTTTTTTACTCAGCACTGTCGTAATGGCTTACGGCCATGCCAACCTGTACACGCTCGATCTCGTCAGATCTCGGCCGCTACACAGGTTGGTCCTGGTTAGTACTTGGTTGGGAGACCGCCTGGGAATACCAAGTACGGTGTGCTTGGGGCTGGTTCTCCAAAATTTTTCGCTCCTCTCTCACGCATGGCGAAGAGGGGCCTGTTGGGATGGTCTTTGACCTCCTTTGGTGACCCTGTGCTTCCCGTATCGCCGGGCCCGGTCCGAAGTAATGTTTCGTCGACCCGTAGGCCTGGGTTAACCCTTTTTTGGAAAACTAAAACACTTGTACTGCGGTATAGCCGGTGTATACCCGCAGGTGTGTTTTGGAGTTTTTTCTTGAGGGGTTATAGGAACAACCACCGCATTGAGTAACACCAAGGTGGTTGATTCCCTGGTGTGTTGGAGCAGTGTCAACTCCCGGGTTCACCGTTTGAGGGTGCCCCTGCACGTTCATGACGTCTGCCAATCGTGTCAGCCTTCTCTGCCTCAACCCCTCTGGGTGGGTTTTTTTTTAAATGGAGGCTTGGTCATGCAACAACGCCAGCTTACGGGCCTTCCGCCGGTGCGGCTGTGTTCAGCTGTCCCCTCTGGCGCCTGTCTCGTCCGCAGTCTCCAGGCTAGGGTTAATAGCCTGTTGCCTGGTTTTTCCCCGGTGCGCTGCCTGCTTCCATTGGTTAACCTTTTTTGTGTGCTTACGGCCATGCTGACTGCCTGTTCTGCAGGGTCAGTGTGCCAGGCGGTGTACTATTGGGGGGACAGGGCCCGCTCGGCTGAGGGGCCTTTGTCCGAATACGCTGGCGATGTGGGGGGCGGGGTCACTAAGTGCCCACCTGGTGGGGTCTTGATGCTGGCATCATGGACTTCTCCGGGCCCCCGTTCCAGGGGGTCCAGTCCCTTTGGTGGGTCTGGGTCTTCCTTCGCGCTCCGCTGCTACGGCCTTGCCACGCGGTTGGGTTTACCCTTGACCCCGTGATTCTGGGGGCAGTAATGAGGTTTTTCCCTCCGTTCGTTCCCGGGTCGCATGCGGGTTGTGCGTGTGTGTAGTCGTGGGGTCAAGCCACGGTCTGCTCACCCTGTGCATTGAGTTGCTTGAGTGCCTCTTCGCACGGTCGGGTCCGTCGCCCTCCCGTGAAGCCCTCAATAGGGGGGGTGCCCTCCATTAGGGGGGGTCGGGGGGGCTCGGTCCTCCCTGATCTGATGGTTGTGGGGGGCCTCAGCAGGGTACATTTGTCGAGCTTCTAGCTCCCGCTCAGCTCCTATTATGCATGAGACGCTGAGCGTGAGCTAGTGTGATACAGAACGTTAGGTTATGACTATAACCAAGTTCTGCTAACACTAGTGAACGCTCAGCGTCTAGACGCCGCTGCGGCCCTTGATTTTTCATTGTGGTGAAATTTGTTGGGAAGGAGATGAGTGTGTGGCACCACCCCTGCTCATATAGGTAAGCGGATGGGGGTGTGGCCAGATGAATGCTGGCATTTAAAGGTACATTTTGAAATTTATTCAGTGTATATATGCTGAAGCGAGATATATGCATGAGACGCTGAGCGTTCACTAGTGTTAACAGAACTTGGTTATAGTCATAACCTAACGTTAAGTGTCTTGCCCAAGGACACAACGGCAGTGGGATGGACATGGGGTTGAGCGGGATTCGAACCACCAACCCTTGAATCATTGGACAACCCGCTCTACCCCTGAGCCACGCCGCCCCACAAGGCCATGTGCCATATGCAAAACATTTCTGACGATACTGCGCTGCTCGGTCTCATCAACAAAGGCGATGACCAAGCCTATAAAAAGGAGATTGACTAATTTGTCCACTGGTGCGATGCCAACTTCTTGGAATTAATCATCGAAAAAACCAAGGAGTTGGTCATCAACTTCAGTAGGAAGAAGGTGAATGTCTCTCCTGTCATCATTAGGGGGCAGGAGGTTGAAATAGTCCAGTCCTATAGATACCTTGGCGTTCACCTGGACGGTAAGCTGGACTCGAAGCAGAACACAGATTCTGTGTTTAAAAAAGCCCAGTCTCTGCTCTTTCATCTGAGAAAACGTTGTTCTTTCGACATCAGCAGGTCACTTCGCTATGTATTCTACCAAGGTATCCTGGCTAGTGTCCTGTTCAATGCTGTTCTCTGCTGGGGGGGCAGCATCACTGTTTCGGACAAAAAACGTATAAATAAAATCATTAAAAAGGCTGGCTCAGTGATTGGCCTTCCTCCTGATTCCCTGGAGATCACCATAGCCAAGCGAACCAGGACTAAACTGAACACCATTTTATCTTTTGTAGGCCACCCACTGTTTAGTATTTTCGATGCTCTGCGAAGCTCATTTAGTAACAGATTGTTGATGCCTCAATGCGATTGAGAAGGTCCTTTGTACCTGCTGCGGTAAAATAAAAATAACGAACACTGATAGCACTGTGATAAGAGGCTCTCCTATTGTGTTGTGTATCCTGTAGTGTATTATTGTATCATGTAACTGTGTCTTTTATGTTTGTATATGTGTATTCGCTCTGGTGGCAAACCATGTTTCCCCTCTGAGATTAAGAAATAAACCATACCATACTATTAAATTAGTAGGCGCCGAGGTGAGTGGCAGCCTTTCATAGCTGCTCCCACCCCCCTTTACTTCTTATCCCATTTTACAACTTTTTACTTATTTCTTTTTGTGATTCTACTTACATTAATAGGTGTCTAAGTGACTGTGTGTTGCTTTACACCAAGTTAAGGTAATTGTTAACAACTTCTGTGAAGTTAGCTGAGTTAGGCAAGTTCGGTCGAGCACAGCTGAACAATGGACAACAACGACAACAACAACAACAACAACAACAACAACAACCACAACAACAACAACAACAACAACAACAACAACAACAACAACAACAACAACAACAACACTGGCGGGCTGCAGTACTCTCGGAAGGCTCTCCTCTGCTTTCGAGGCAGAGTTGTAGCACCACCGAGGAATCTACCAGTCGACATAAGGATACGCAGACGGGGGAAACGAGCTGGCACGATCGTGAGGGACAGGAGAAAGGATAGCAGGAGATTCAAGCCTTACCTGCCCTCTGTCGTTATGGGTAACGTGCGATCGCTGGCCAACAAGACGGACAAGCTCTCAGCCCTGATGAACAGCCAGCGTGAGTACAAGGAGGCAAGCCTACTGTGCTTTACAGAATTCTGGCTGAACGATAACATCCCGGACAGTGTAATCGAACAAGAGGGCTTCACGGTGGTGCGCGCCGACAGGACTAAACAGAGTAGCAAGAGGAGAGGCGGAGGGCTTGTTGTCTTTGTTAACACTTTGGTTGCCTAAGGTTAAATTAATGATATACCATAGATTGCCAGCGCTATTTGTCTATGGAGAAAGTCCCCTTCTTTGCAGGGCTATAACTTTTTAAATTCTATTGCTACATTGCCATTATTAGGGCCCATTCAAAGTCCTATATGTATTGTTCATTGTGTAGCAACGTTAAACTTTTTCATTCACATATTCATAGTAAAGTATGGTCTAATGTATAAGTATGTTTTCATCTCTTTCTGCAGCTTTCTCCAGAACGTGATATATAGCCCCAAATGCATTATATTGATGATGAAATACAGTTTGATGGCAATCAGCGCGATATAAAAAATTCCAACTAGACGTACTTCTAGAAGTTACTACACGTCATCTGATGTTGACCGGATGGGCGAGGGGGCGTTTATAATTCCGTGGGCAGCGTTATACCAATCATCTAATGTGGGTCAAATGTTGATAATATCAGTTATTATCGAAGACGGTAACGTTACACGCTGAAACTCACCCCAGTCTCCGCGCGCCGTTGGGCGATCATCGTCGAGTAGAAATTTTATCATTATGGGATATATTATTACCCGGTCCATCTCCAGCTTGTATAATGGTATATACGTCCAAATCATGTTGTTTATCGAGTTATTGGCAATCGATCGCTATGTAGTGTGACGAGCTAGAGTGCCGGAACCTATACCGAGTGCCCGGAAGTAATATGGCCGACCAGCAAAACCTCTACTGCGCTTCCTGTTAAGCGGTTGCGCCGATCGGCCACCAGATGGCGCTCCTGAACCGCCAGAGAGCTCAGTGGGTCCTGCTGGTGGATCTCAGGCCAGCGGAGGGACATTATGAATCCGATCGCAGATTTTTGAAATATTGATATAAGGACGCTGTACAGCATCCCCCGGCAACTTTAGCATGGCCAGGAAAGACGTCTAAAGACGGGTCCCGGCACTCAAAGTGTTAACTCCAAATGGTGCCACCCTGGGCACATCACCATTTGATTTGATTTGATTTGATTTGATTTGATTTGATTTGATTTGATTTGATTTGATTTGATTTGATTTGATTTGATTTGATTTGATTTGATTTGATTTGATTAGGGATCCCCATTAGCTGGTGCGATAGCAACCAGCTAGTCTTCCTTGGGTCCACACACAAAAAAACATACAAAAACAATCACTATTGCAAAAACAAAATTATTAAAAGTCAGTACACACAATGCATAATGAAACTACTGTAACAATTAAGATAGCTAAAATTACATTAGTGTAAAACAAAAACAAAAAATTACTTCCCAGTGTTAAAAACAATTTTAAAACTATTTAAGATTATTTTTAAAAGTGAATCTACTGTAAATGCAGCAGAGGTTCCGAGGCAGGCCATTCCAAAGAGTTAATGCTCTAAAAATAAAAGATCTCCCCAAAGCGCTGGTTCTAGGACCTGGCAATTCAAGCTGCCCACTACTGGAACCTCTAGTGTAATGCTCATGCACAGTATTACTAAAAACAATCTGATTATGTATAAAAACAGGAGTTTTACTGCTCATGACCAACTTGAACAGCACAAGTATATTAAAAGACAATCTATTTTCAACGTTAAGCCAAGAGAGGCGGGCATGCATACGGCTCATATTAGACCTTATTGAGCAGCCCAGTACCAACCGTGCTGCCCTGTTCTGGACCACCTGGAGCTTCCTGACGTCACCACCACCATTAAGGAACGCATCTGTTCCCCCGACATTGAACTATTGGCACTGAGTCTGCAGCCATACTATTTACCGCGAGAAATAACACATGTTCTGGCTCTGACTGTTTACATCCCACCAAGCACGGTGGTGGCGCAGGCGAGTGACGTCATACACTCCACAGTCGCAGGGCTCCAGACAAAACACCCAGATGCATTTATTTTTATCAATGGGGACTTCAACCATGTCAGACTGAACAAGACCCTGACAAACTTCACCCAGTATGTCACCTGCAAGACCAGGGGAGAAAAAACACTGGACCTCCTGTATGCTAACGTGAAGGAGGCTTTCAGTGCGACTTCCCTGCCCCCCCCTGGCCAGTCAGAACACAACCTAGTGAGGCTTGTATCTACATACAGGCCTCTCAAGTTTCAAGTTCAAGTTTCTTTAATAGTTGTCATACAGAAGTACAGAATACTTTTATACAAAATGCTTCTTTATGTTACGCTCCAGAGACTGTGCTAGACAAAAGATAAGTATGAAATAAAATAGTATAGCATGTAATAATAGAAGTACAAATAGAAGTCACGTACGTAGACACAGTGTTCAGTATATACATATGTACAATGTTTGATGCAGGATAGAAGTAACTGAGTTACCATACAATATACAATATACTATGCTATACTAATATACAATATACTATATAGTGCAAAGCAGAATGGGATGAGGTACAATTTAGGTACAATTTACAGTAAGGTGTACTGAGGTATGGGTTGTAGTGCAAATCCTTTACCAATAAATATAAAGTGTGTTTAGGTGTTCTAAAGTGTGGAGAGTGGGTGCTGCAGTGTGTTGTTTGTTTAAAGTGAGTGTGTGTGTGTGTTGTGAGTGCATTTGATGGTTGTTGCATAGTGTTATTGTTCGTTGAGCAACCTGATGGCCTGGGGATAGAAGCTTCATCTTAGTCTTTCTGTGCTTGTCATGAGACTCCGGTATCGCTTGCCTGACCGCAGGAGTTCAAAGAGGCAGTTGTTTGGGTGGCTGGAGTCCTTGATAATTCTCTTAGCCATACCCATGCACCGCTTGTTGTAAATGTTCTGGAGAGTGGGAAGCCCCCCTCCTATTGTGCGTTCGGCTGAATATGCCACTCTCTGTAGTCTGCTACGGTCTTGTACGGTGCTATTCCCAAACCAGGAGGTGATATTGCCAGTCAGGATGCTCTCTATTGTACATGAGTAGAAGTTCTTAAGGATCTTCTGACTGACTTGGAACTTCCTTAGGCGCCTGAGGAAGTAGAGGCGTTGTCGTGCCTTCTTCACAACACTGTCAATGTGTGTGGTCCATGTCAAGTCCTCGGATATGTGGGCTCCGAGGTACTTAAAATGTTTCACTCTCTCAACCGGTGCCCCGTCGATGCTGAGGGGGCTGTAGTCCCTGACCCCCGACCTCCTAAAGTCCACAATCATCTCCTTTGTTTTGCTGACGTTCAGGGAGAGGCTGTTCTCCTGGCACCATCCCGCCAGGACCTTGACCTCTTCCAGGTAGGCCCTCTCGTCGTTTGCAGAGATCAGGCCCACCACTACTGTGTCGTCAGCAAATTTGATGATTGTGTTGTTGTTCCGCTGAGCCACACAGTCATGTGTGTACAGGGAGTAGAGGAGGGGACTCAGAACACAGCCCTGGGGGGCCCCTATGTTGAGGGTGATGGATGAGGAGGTGCAGTTGCCTGCTCTCACCACCTGGGGTCTGCCCGTCAGGAAGTCCAAGACCCACTGGCAGAGGTCATAGTTCAAGCCCAGGTCCCTGAGCTTGGCTATGAGTTTGGAGGGGACTATGGTATTGAATGCTGAGCTGTAGTCGATGAATAGCATTCTCACATAGTTCCCCTGCCTCTTGTCCAGGTGTGATGCTGCTGTGTGCAGCACATGGGCTATGGCGTCCTCCGTGGACCTGTTGGGGCGGTATGCAAATTGCAGGGGGTCCAGGTTGATGGGGAGGGAGGAGCAGATGTAGCCCTTTACTAGCTTCTCAAAGCACTTCATGGCTATGGAGGTGATAGCTACAGGGCGGTAGTCGTTGAGGCAAGCAGGCTTGGATTTTTTAGGTACAGGGATGATAGTGGACTTCTTCAGGCAGGTGGGGATGACAGCCTGTTCCAAGGACAGGTTAAATATGTCAGTGAATACCGGGGCCAGTTGGTCGGCACAGACTTTTAGGACGCGGCCGGGGATGCCGTCCGGTCATGCTGCCTTCCTGATATTCACTTTTTTAAAGGTCCTCATCACCTCATGCTCTGTTACCCTGAACACTGAGTCTCCATCAGCAGACCCCCCCCCCCTCCATTGCCGTGGCTTGTAGGCTGGTGTTGTTATTCCCAGCCTCAAACCTCGCATAGAAAGTATTGAGATAATTTGCTAAGGAGATGTCACTGTTCAGTTTGAGGGAGGTGCCTTTGTAATCTGTTATTGTTTTGAGGCCCTGCCACATAGCTCTGGAGTCAGCCTGTTCAATTTTATTCCTGTAGCGCTGTTTTGCTTCTATTACTGTCCTCCTTACGTTGTATCGTGCCACCTTGTGGTCATTCATGTTGCCTGCCACGAGCCCGGCGTTGTATGCTGTGGTGCACGCTTTCAGAGCTTCACGGACGGATTTGTCTACCCAGGGTTTTTGATTTGGGTAAACTCTAATTGTGGTAGTGGGTATTGTTTCTTCCACCAGAGTACGAACAAAGTCCAGTACTGTCTCCGTGTAGTCATTAATGTTATCTGTGTTATCGCGGAACACGCTCCAGTCTGTGCATTCCAGTGCAGCTTGGAGCGTCTCCTCTGATTCCACAGACCATTTCTGCACCTCTCGCGAGACTACCGGCGCGCACTTGATTCTTTGTTTATACTCTGGAGAAAGAAAGATGGCCGCATGATCAGACTAGAGGTGATGGCAGAGAGGGGGATGAGAAGGAAGCTGGCTGCCATCATGGAGAACCCCTACCACCCCCTCTACGACAAGCTAGTCAAGATGTGAAGCACGTTCATCCACAGACTCATACCCCCCCCGACACTCAACTAACCGCCTCGGACAGTCCTTCATACCAGCGGCCATCAGGCTCCACAACAGTGGGCAGCGACTAGCGGCCTCCAGGCTCCACAACAGGGGGCAGCGACTGCTAAGGGCCCGCGTCCACTTGGCGCATATTTCTGACCGCACGCATCTGTTTTCCAATGGGGAGGGAGCGCATGCGGCCGCATGCGGCCGCCTCTAGGAAGTGCGCTGCCGTCGGCTCCTTTTCTCAGCTTTTTTGTGCGGCCCGAAAGTTGAAACTTTCTGAACTTTCAGAGCGATGCGCTGGAGCTCATTTTCAGACAACCAATCACAGCCATTCATCTACCACTCTGTTTGTAACCTGACACCGGAGCTGCCTGCCTGTCTGGCTGTCTCCCACAGACCATTGAGATTCGCGACAAAACTAATAATAATAACTACACGAATACACTACTAAAAAGCTAATAAAAAGCAAAGGGCGAACTGTGGTGTCAGGCAATAACTATATATATAATTAATATACAATAAAGTTATTCAAATATGCTATAATATGTGCAAAACCGCGGCATGGCTGTAGATTTCTTTCTGTCAACTACAAGATGCGCTTCAAGCCAGCTCTGCCGCCGCACTCCCAGCATGTTTCACGGAGAAATATGCGCTAGGTGGACGCGGGCCCTAATAGGACTAATAGGAACCCAAGGAGGACAATAACACTACCTTAGGCATACTGCACCTTATGTGGATACTGTGATACTGTGAATAATGTATATTTCAGTGGATACTGTGATACTGTGAATAATGTATATTTTAGTAGATAGTAAATTATAACACTACCTTATGCATACTGCACCTTATGTGACACTGTGAATACTGTGAATATATTTTTCAGTTAGTTAGATAGTAAATTATATTGACCTATTGTTTACACAGCTTGTGTTGTTTTTACTACCTGTAACCCCCCCCCCCCCCTTCCCCCATGCTGCTATGATGCCTGCATTTCCCCAAGGGGATCAATAAAGGAATATCTTATCTTATCTTATACCATACTGTTGAGGAGCCACAAAGTGACCCTTTTATTTTGACATCCTGTTCTCTCTGTCACTTGTATGATGCGGTATATTGAGAATTTAACATGTATATATAGAGGATTAAATATGAGTACTGTATTGTACAGGTATATATATATATCTGTATATATCTGTATATATATATATAAGCGTATAGGCTATTCATGCTAGAAGGACCGTGTATTGTATATTACACAGGGCAATTGCTTCATTCAATACTGCTGGACGCCCTTAGGAATGTGCCTATGACCTTGTGGGCCTCTGCTAGCCTGCTAGAAACAGATAGGAGACCTAGGGATTTTCCACAATATCGTACTCTGTTCCAGTAAAACTGTTACAATTACTTTTTTAAGTTACAACCCAGTGGAGTAGACAGGAGCCAATGGCAAAGATACAAGTTGGAAGGAGGAGTGGTCATTTTTATGTGTTATGTGTTGATTGGCTGGTAGAATGACATCACTATGACAGCACTGTATTTAGACCAATAGCAAAGAGGTCTTGATATGATGCAGGGCCTGTATAAAAAGGCCAGCTCGCTGGATCCCAGTGAGATTTTGAGATTTTCCATTTTTTGACTTCAGACACCATTCTTATAGTGGCGGTGACGGCTAGAGAAGAGATGTTTTGTTTTATACTTCTTTTAACTGAATTGGACATTTCCAATGCAGTCTCTTTTGTAACTTCTAATTAAAAATAACTTAAATAAAATAAAAATAACTACCGCAATGGGCCACGACGCTGGCCTCGCCCTTCTCTCGTCTGAGGTAACGGTATAGCTATATCCTGGAAGCCATGCAGATTGAATCAATTGCTGGTTACTGCTTTTCAGCTAAAGTTATATAGAGGATATTATATATATATATGGCACTGTTTGTTGTTTGCGGGTTCCGGTATCTCTGTGTTCGACGGGCTCCATCGGGTTTGTGGGAAACTGAGAGTCTAGTCACTGCAGGACCGGACGATCGGTACCACGGACTGATGGGCCTGTCGAATTGATAAGGGGTACTGGGGCTTGCAAATAATGATTAAGTGTTAGTACGCTAATATTACACTATTGGCAGTAGTAAAACTTATTAAAAGAGAAGTAATATCATCAGACTTTCAAATGAGTAGCATTACAGGCCTTTCCTCACAAATGAGGATAGTGGCGGTGCCGGTGAAGTAATATCATCAGACTTTCAAATGAGTAGCATTACAGGCCTTTCCTCACAAATGAGGATAGTGGCGGTGCTGGTGAAGTAATATCATCAGGCTTTCAAATGAGTAGCATTACAGGCCTTTCGTAAAATGATGATAATAATGATGATAATGATAATAATAATATTATTGTTATTATAGGCAATAAGAGTTCTCCCAGATATACATTCGGTTTATTACAAACAAAGAAGAGGTTAACAACTCTTCTATGCTTATATTTCATATCAACTGGATATAACTAACTAGTGACTATGAAGTAAGCTTGATAGAAATAGTAATTGACCCGAGAACTTAGCGAGTTTAGCACCTCGCTGGGGGATATCGGGCGGCCACCGGGTTCTATCTCGAGTAGGTGACGTGAGATAGATAAGAGACAACCCATCGGCATTCAACATGGCGTCCCTGGGTTCGGGCTGAGATTGGTGTGAGATACAGCCAAAATAAAATAAACTAGAAATATTGATAACGGAGAACGCTGAAATAAACAGATTACTAAAGTGAGTTTAAACCTTACTTGAATGTGCTCTTATCAGCACCTAGGGAGCTAAAACCTTCCGCTTTAGAATACGCCAGACAAGGGATATTGATCTGTATGGCCCTCAGTGGAAAGCAGTGGCAAATTAAAAGGCATCTGCGTAGTGTGGGCATTGCTGGTGGAGCGGTTGAGGCCGCAAAATTGGATTAAAGAAAAAGAAAGTAAAGAAAACCCCCTCTCTAAATGTCTGGCAGTTTAGAAAGACATCAGCGCAGCCATACAGGCTGGCATTACCGGCTAACGAGCCAGTGCTAACTGGAAGCTACCTAGCCGGAGTCTACAGGAGCACCGGCTAATGAGCCAGTGCTAACTGGAGGCTACCTAGCCGGAGTCTGCAGGAGCGCCGGCTAACGAGCCAGTGCTAACTGGAAGCTACCTAGCCGGAGTCTACAGGAGCACCGGCTATCAAGCCAGAGCTAACAGAAGCTAACAGGAGGCTATCAAGCCAGAGCTAACAGAAGCTAACAGGAGGCTATCAAGCCAGAGCTAACAGAAGCTAACAGTGGGCTATCAAGCCAGAGCTAACAGAAGCTAACAGGAGGCTATCAAGCCAGAGCTAACAGAAGATAACAGTGGGCTATCAAGCCAGAGCTAACAGAAGCTAACAGCCGGCTATCAAGCCAGAGCTAACAGAAGCTAACAGCCGGCTATCAAGCCAGAGCTAACAGAAGCTACCAGCCGGCTATCAAGCCAGAGCTAACAGAAGCTAACAGTGGGCTACCAAGCCAGTGCTAACGGATGATAATCGCCGGCTACCAAGCCAGAGCTAACTAGCTCACAACAGGCTACCAAGCCAGAACTAACTAGCTCACAACAGGCTAACAAGCCAAGAGCTAACAAGAGCTCACAACAGGCTAACAAGCCAAGAGCTAACAAGAGCTCACAACAGGCTAACAAGCCAAGAGCTAACAAGAGCTCACAACAGGCTAACAAGCCAAGAGCTAACAGAGCTAACATCAGGCTAACTATCCAGTGCTAACAGCAGCCTAAGGATGACTCACAATCATTCCCACATCACAGAGGACAAGGATTTACCCTCGGATGATGGATTGGGAGTTCTTACACCCGGCAGGGGGTTAGACTACCCAGGAGAGCGGGGAGAACACCCAGAGTCCCCTGAAACGTTTGCGGAAAGTGAGGAATTCACAGAACCAAGCAAATCACAATACCCAGAGCTGTCGGCTGTACAGCAGGCGGTAATTGGAACACGGAAGGCCACGACAGTTACGGCCCCCGCATACTGGCCCGACAGTTTGGGACCTCAGGGACAGTGGAACCCACTGCCCCAAATCCCTACACCAAACTCCCCGCGAGGGGAGCAGACCATGCCACCTGGCATGTCAAGATTAAACGAAATCTCTTGTGCTATTAAACCAAGAACTCAACCGGGAAACCCAAAGCATATACAGCACCTATGGGTCTGTTCCATATGGTTACAAAATGTTTTACCAAAAGGGAACCACACGTTTGTGGTTAACCCGGCCCACCGAGGCCTACGTAATGGAGGGGGAATGGCAAAAACCACGCCGACTGGTGTGCAAGAGAAGTGGCCGGACAACCTCATAACCTCCTTAAGGACGGCACTGTGCTGGTAGGAGTCCCCTACCTACTTAAAAATAAGGGTTACGCGGGGATACTGACAATTGCCATGCAGGACGTGCTGCCAGGAACATACTTTCACCTCCGAAACATCACTAAACTCCGCCCCTCACTCACCCTGGCAGATTCCGAGAAACTCGTCCACGCTTTTGTTTCCTCCAGGCTGGACTATTGCAATGCACTCCTCATCGGGATTCCTAGCAAAAGCATTAAAAAACTGCAAACCATCCAGAATGTCGCTGCTAGGATCCTGATGAGGGTGTGCAAATATGATCACATCACCCCCACCCTCAGATCCCTTCACTGGCTCCCCGTGGAACACAGAATTGAGTACAAGGTGTCCCTCCTCACTCACCAGTGCGTACACGGTGGTGCCCCTGCCTATCTCAAGGAACTCCTCACCCCCCAGTCCTCCTCACGTTCCCTCCGCTCCGGCACAGCCTACCTCCTCAAAGCCCCCAGGACTAAGCTGCACTCCATGGGCGATCGCGCCTTCTGCTCCGCCGCACCCAGACTTTGGAATGCTCTCCCCATCCACCTGAGAGCACCACAATCCGTCGAGGTTTTTAAAAGGAGCCTAAAAACATTTCTTTTTAACAAGGCTTTTGCCTGAATTTTCTTTTACTTTTACTTCTATTCATTTTACTATTATTTTTATTTTATTTTACTCTTAGGTTCTTCCATTTCACTGGTTGTTAGTCTTTTTAATTGTTTTTATTCATTTTAAATTGTTTTATTCATTTAACTTTTGTCTTTATCTCCTGTAGCACTCTGAGATTCTCACGAATGTAGAGCGCAGTACAAATTGAATCCATTATTATTATTATTATTACATTGAAAGCCAAACCCGAGTACTCCTGGCATACTACAGGAACATTTTCAGACAAGCCCAGGACGTAGGCACAACAAGCCTAGTTATGACCTTGTTTGGAATAGGGATTTGGCATTATGATGCCAACGCAAGCATATGGTGCTTCCTGGAAGCCTACCAAGAAATACCAGCCGCGTCAATGGCAGTGGTCTTGCTGACCCGGGATAAATACCAAGCAAACACAGTGCGCAGAGCTCAAATGGAAGCATGGCCACCACACTACCATAATGGCTGGGGAAACCTGTTCGAGGAAATCGAGCCCCCCATAGTCGGGGAACTCACACAGGTCATGAACGAGCTAGCATACAGAAACCAGGCATGGTCTGGTCCCTCGGGAACACCAAGGGAAGCATTGAGTCATTCAGACCAAAGGGCTCAAATTACGTGGCCCCTGTCATTACAAGGGAGGATATATGAGGAAACACCAGATACTCTGCCTCCAAGCACGGAGAGAGAAGGCTCAGGGGGTTTCACTAACCCTGAAAGCCCTGAGCTCCACTCCACCTGTGCGAGACACACCCAGGAGGGGATGGCACAGGAACATGGTCAGGACCCAGGAGTTGGGAATAGAATAGAAACAGGCCGAGCACTGCCTGCTCCCACTTCCATGTATATGGATAAGAGGGCTCCGCCCTCAATGAGAGTTCCATCTGGACACGAAATGGGGGGATTTACACCCAAAGAACTCCCTAAACCTGGAACAGGAGAGAAACCTTACTGCTGTGACCAGTGCGGAAAGACCTTCACGGAGAAGGCATACCTTAAACAACACCACATGGTACACACAGGAGAGAAACCTTACGGTTGTGGCCAGTGTGGGAAGAGCTTCAAGAAAAACGCATACCTTAAACGACACCACTTGGTACACACAGGAGAGAAACCTTAGTGCTGTGGCCAGTGTGGGAAGAGCTTCCAGAGAAAGTCAGAACTTAAAAAACACAGATGGCGGAAACAGCCATGCAAGGTGCCAACCTGCTTAACGGGAGCAGTCAGGGGTTATGTGTCTTGCTCAAGGACACTTCGACACACTACCTGGGACGAGCTGGAATCGAAGCGGAATGATCCCATTCTCTTTGGCCCAGAGGAGGAGGATGGCGACATTCAGATCGGGGATCAGAACCCGAGGCCACAGATGACACCTTCAGGTGAAACTAAGTCTGAGCCTGAAGATGATGGGGAGCTAAGTACCTCTGAAACTGAACACAGTTCTGATTACTCAACATCTTCACCAAAATACCACTATTTAACGCAGTCCAAAAGGTTTTGCAAACAAGCTTCCGAAAGGCCTGTGAACAATGTGCGCTGGTAAGGGGGACACAACCTGGATAAAAGCACCCGGTGCCTCGTCCAGGTGACTAACCTACTGTGGCACGGACTGTCACGGAATCACCCCGAACGGGTCCCTATGGATCACAGACCTCTGTATCGCCCCGGCGATGACACCTACACCCTTGGGCCGAAGGAGGGCCCGAGGGGATGCAGAGCCATCATCTGCCAGGCATGTTATATCGAATACGGACCCCGTATAGTGCTGGCAGCGTACCCTCCTATGAGTACACAGTTAGCGTCCAGGTGCGGATGCTCATGGCTGGGCTATCCTCTGGCCAAATGCAAAGACCATGCAGAAGTAAAACTAAGTTCAGGAATATACCTGACAAAAGGCAGCAGTAACCTACTGGCAGCCAGATGCACAGCATGGTCACGAGACCAGTTATGTACAATGGTAGTCTGTAATTTTTTTTTAAAACGTTAGATTTACATAACGGCACTTGACATTCAGCTCATCTGTCGAGAGGAATAATATATAGTGTTATTTTCATTTAGGAAGAAACATGACATAGAATACTACATTCATTTTGTATACATTTTAAGTATACTATGTAAAGATGTCTGTCTTTTCTCTAAACCAGAGTAAAGAGGACGAAAGAATTTGTAATCTATTTCATTCAAGGCAAAGGGGATTTCCTGACAGTAACTATTTGGTGGTTACACCCGTACCAACCATATCAGCTGCATGAGATGTACACTCACCAGCGCCTATGGATAAAAATTGAGACTCTGCAAACTCTCATCAAGCTTAGCACCTTGACGCGGGGGGACAGAGCGAGCATCAGGGTCTCTGTATCCGACGGGCCTATCAGATTTGTGGGGACTTGGAAGCTTCAGCATACAGGACGCTGTGGTGCTTAGGCGGCCAAGTCACTGGTTTATAGGTCTGTCAAAACGGATCGGAGGTTCTGGGGCTTAGAACATCCGTGAGTTGGGCTTTATACTAATTGAATAGGTATCAACAGCCGAAAGAATATGAACCAAAATTACTGCTGTCAGGTGCCTCTGGAGTAAAATAATGCTTACTTGGAGTCAAAACTGAAAACTACTTGTGACTAGCAGGCCTAGGGAGCCTTAAAGTCCAAGGCCTAGGGAGCCTTAAAGTCACTTGAACTTGAAGTAACATAATGCTTACTTAGTCAAAACTTAAGTAGAAAATGACTTGCGATTAGGAGGCCTAGGGAGCCTTAAAGTCAAAGGCCTAGGGAGCCTTAAAGTCACTTAAACTTGAAGTAACATAATGCTTACTTAGAGTTTAGCAGGCCTAGGGAGCCTTACAGTCACTTGAACTTGAAGTAACATAATGCTTACTTGGAGTCAAAACTGAAAACTACTTGCGACTAGCAGGCCTAGGGAGCCTTAAAGTCCAAGGCCTAGGGAGCCTTAAAGTCAAAGGCCTAGGGAGCCTTAAAGTCACTTAAACTTGAAGTAACATAATGCTTACTTAGAGTTTAGCAGGCCTAGGGAGCCTTACAGTCACTTGAACTTGAAGTAACATAATGCTTACTTGGAGTCAAAACTGAAAACTACTTGCGACTAGCAGGCCTAGGGAGCCTTAAAGTCAAAGGCCTAGGGAGCCTTAAAGTCACTTGAACTTGAAGTAGCATAATGCTTACTTAGAGTTTAGCAGGCCTAGGGAGCCTTACAGTCACTTGAACTTGAAGTAACATAATGCTTACTTGGAGTCAAAACTGAAAACTACTTGCGACTAGCAGGCCTAGGGAGCCTTAAAGTCCAAGGCCTAGGGAGCCTTAAAGTCAAAGGCCTAGGGAGCCTTAACATCAAAGGCCTAGGGAGCCTTAAAGTCACTTAAACTTGAAGTAACATAATGCTTACTTAGAGTTTAGCAGGCCTAGGGAGCCTTACAGTCACTTGAACTTGAAGTAACATAATGCTTACTTGGAGTCAAAACTGAAAACTACTTGCGACTAGCAGGCCTAGGGAGCCTTAAAGTCCAAGGCCTAGGGAGCCTTAAAGTCACTTGAACTTGAAGTAACATAATGCTTACTTAGTCAAAACTTAAGTAGAAAACGACTTGCGATTAGGAGGCCTAGGGAGCCTTAAAGTCAAAGGCCTAGGGAGCCTTAAAGTCACTTAAACTTGAAGTAACATAATGCTTACTTAGAGTTTAGCAGGCCTAGGGAGCCTTACAGTCACTTGAACTTGAAGTAACATAATGCTTACTTGGAGTCAAAACTGAAAACTACTTGCGACTAGCAGGCCTAGGGAGCCTTAAAGTCAAAGGCCTAGGGAGCCTTAACGTCAAAGGCCTAGGGAGCCTTAAAGTCACTTAAACTTGAAGTAACATAATGCTTACTTAGAGTTTAGCAGGCCTAGGGAGCCTTACAGTCACTTGAACTTGAAGTAACATAATGCTTACTTGGAGTCAAAACTGAAAACTACTTGCGACTAGCAGGCCTAGGGAGCCTTAAAGTCCAAGGCCTAGGGAGCCTTAAAGTCACTTGAACTTGAAGTAACATAATGCTTACTTAGTCAAAACTTAAGTAGAAAACGACTTGCGATTAGGAGGCCTAGGGAGCCTTAAAGTCAAAGGCCTAGGGAGCCTTAAAGTCACTTAAACTTGAAGTAACATAATGCTTACTTAGAGTTTAGCAGGCCTAGGGAGCCTTACAGTCACTTGAACTTGAAGTAACATAATGCTTACTTGGAGTCAAAACTGAAAACTACTTGCGACTAGCAGGCCTAGGGAGCCTTAAAGTCAAAGGCCTAGGGAGCCTTAAAGTCACTTGAACTTGAAGTAGCATAATGCTTACTTAGAGTTTAGCAGGCCTAGGGAGCCTTACAGTCACTTGAACTTGAAGTAACATAATGCTTACTTGGAGTCAAAACTGAAAACTACTTGCGACTAGCAGGCCTAGGGAGCCTTAAAGTCCAAGGCCTAGGGAGCCTTAAAGTCAAAGGCCTAGGGAGCCTTAACATCAAAGGCCTAGGGAGCCTTAAAGTCACTTAAACTTGAAGTAACATAATGCTTACTTAGAGTTTAGCAGGCCTAGGGAGCCTTACAGTCACTTGAACTTGAAGTAACATAATGCTTACTTGGAGTCAAAACTGAAAACTACTTGCGACTAGCAGGCCTAGGGAGCCTTAAAGTCCAAGGCCTAGGGAGCCTTAAAGTCACTTGAACTTGAAGTAACATAATGCTTACTTAGTCAAAACTTAAGTAGAAAACGACTTGCGATTAGGAGGCCTAGGGAGCCTTAAAGTCAAAGGCCTAGGGAGCCTTAAAGTCACTTAAACTTGAAGTAACATAATGCTTACTTAGAGTTTAGCAGGCCTAGGGAGCCTTACAGTCACTTGAACTTGAAGTAACATAATGCTTACTTGGAGTCAAAACTGAAAACTACTTGCGACTAGCAGGCCTAGGGAGCCTTAAAGTCAAAGGCCTAGGGAGCCTTAACGTCAAAGGCCTAGGGAGCCTTAAAGTCACTTAAACTTGAAGTAACATAATGCTTACTTAGAGTTTAGCAGGCCTAGGGAGCCTTACAGTCACTTGAACTTGAAGTAACATAATGCTTACTTGGAGTCAAAACTGAAAACTACTTGCGACTAGCAGGCCTAGGGAGCCTTAAAGTCCAAGGCCTAGGGAGCCTTAAAGTCACTTGAACTTGAAGTAACATAATGCTTACTTAGTCAAAACTTAAGTAGAAAACGACTTGCGATTAGGAGGCCTAGGGAGCCTTAAAGTCAAAGGCCTAGGGAGCCTTAAAGTCAAAGGCCTAGGGAGCCTCAAAGTCACTTAAACTTGAAGTAACATAATGCTTACTTAAAGTCAAAACTTAAGTAGAAAACTCTACGAGTCTATAGCAGGCTAACTAGCCATTGCTAACAGGAGCTAATAGCAGGATAACTAGCCATTGCTAACAGGAGCTAATAGCAGGATAACTAGCCATTGCTAACAGGAGCTAATAGCAGGCTAACGAGGCATTGCTAACAGATGAGAACAGCAGGCTAACGAGCCAGAAGCTAGCAGGAGCAAAGGTCCTGCTACTGTGACAGAAGTGGAACCAGCGTAATCATACAGGCTGGTGTTATCGGCAGGAGCAGAGTCTACAAGAGGCTACATAGCCTGAGTCTACAAGAGGCTACATAGCCCGAGTCTACAGCAGGCTAACTAGCCAGAGCTGACATCAGGCTAACTAGCCAGAGCTAACACCAGACATAACAGTCACTAACTACCCAGTCTGGACCGACAACTCTGATGCAGCATGGTCAATTCTCACCTTCACTGGACCGTCATCGACGAACTATGGTAGATGGCAAACAAGCATGTAAACGGCAGGAGGCTCTTACTACCGGAACCTGAGGAAACAGGTAATGGAAATAAGGACCAAAAAGCCCCTGAAACCAGGCAAGGCAGTAATCACTGAGTGTGATTATGATGTGTTTCACGCAGAGAAAATTGTCCATGTGACACTAAGCCAATACCGATACAAGGAGGTACAGTCCTCACAAAAGAACTGGGACAAACTGGTGTCCCCCCCAAAGAGGCATATGGTTGGGGGAAGCAGTGATCAGCGCGATCTCAAGCATAAGGAGTACAGAGCACAAGGAGATCTGTCTCATGGTGGAACCTAAGGACCATGAGGCAATAACCCTGGCCTTGGATAAAGCAGGGGAGGGTGAGGAAGACGAGGAAGATGAGCCTGCATCAGTACCTCTCACTCCCCCTCCGAACCCTAAGGGGTCGGGAACCGTCCCCAGGAAGGAAAGGTCCAATTCCCAGAACTCCTCCCGAACAACGGAGAGAGGGAGATCATCCACACCAAGGAGACCGACAGTACAGTTCGGACCTGAAGGATCAGAACCTGCCCTATCTCAGGCCAGGAGCATTCTTAGACGGGGGGGCTGTCCCCCGGAGTCGGTGGACGACGCAGCAGGTAGCAAACAGGAGTATACTGATCCAGATCAGAACTCAGAAATGGAGGAAGACCGGGATAGGTCAAGCTCCAGAGCATCCTCAAGGTCCTCATCTAGGTCAAGATCTAGGGAGAGAGTTCGGTACCCAAGGGACGAACCTCCTAGACCTCGGAACAAGAGAGCTAAACCGGCCAAACTGAGACCTATCAGCAAGGGGCCTTCTCTGAAAGCTCTCCTGGAGCTCAGGATTGGAGGACGTCTCCGACGAAGGTGAAGGAGAATGGGAAGGCGATGAAACAGGGGATATTATGCCCGCATATCCTGTGACATGGAGACAGAGAGACATCGGCCTGGACCCAAGTTACAGGGCGACGAGAGCAATTGAAGTGACAATTGAACCTACCTCAAACTACGGCAGAGATCCAAGAGGTCAGAGGGGGTGACCATAAGAACTATGACATTGTGTTCTTCAGACGACAACAACCGGGTGCATTGGCCGGGAACAACAGATGCAAGTCTTCCCGCCGGCTACCAAGCAACGACGTGGCCCCTATCCTGTCGGGCCGTCCAGCAAGGGAACAACAGATGCAAGTCTTCCCGCCAGCTACCAAGCAACGACGTGGCCCCTATCCTGTCGGGCCGTCCAGCCAGGGTACCAGGGAACCAAGATGGCAGAGGGGGTGTTGAGAGTCACAGCCATCGTGACCCCGCAATCGCCATCCCGTCCCCCCATACAGACACCATTAGGACAGTGGAAAGTGACCGACCAGGATGACAGAGGGGGTGTTGAGGAGCCACGAAGTGACCCTTTTATTTTGACATCCTGTTCTCTCTGTATCTTGTATGATGCGGTATATTGAGCATTTAACATGTATATATAGAGGATTAAATATGAGTACCGTATTGTACAGGTATATATATATATCTGTATATATCTGTATATATATATATAAGCGTATAGGCTATTCATGCTAGAAGGACCATGTGTTGTATATTACACAGGGCAATTGCTTCATTCAATACTGCTGGATGCCCTTAGGAATGTGCCTATGACCTTGTGGGCCTCTGCTAGCCTGCTAGAAACAGATAGGAGACCTAGGGATTTTCCACAATATCGTACTCTGTTCCAGTAAAACTGTTACAATTACTTTTTAAGTTACAACCCAGTGGAGTAGACAGGAGCCAATGGCAAAGATACAAGTTGGAAGGAGGAGTGGTTTTTATGTGTTATGTTTTGATTGGCTGGTAGAATGACATCACTATGACATCACTGTATTTAGACCAATAGCAAAGAGGTCTTGATATGATGCAGGGCCTGTATAAAAAGGCCAGCTCGCTGGATCCCAGTGAGATTTTGAGATTTTCCATTTTTTGACTTCAGACACCATTCTTATAGTGGCGGTGACGGCTAGAGAAGAGATGTTTTGTTTTATACTTCTTTTAACTGAATTAGACATTTCCAATGCAGTCTCTTTTGTAACTTGCTTTTTCTAATTAAAAATAACTTTGTTATAATACCTATTGAAGTCGTGGACTGCTTTCTACCGCAATGGGCCACGCCGCTGGCCTCGCCCTTCTCTCGTCTGAGGTAACGGTATAGCTATATCCTGGAAGCCATGCAGATTGAATCAATTGCTGGTTACTGCTTTTCAGCTAAAGTTATATAGAGGATATTATATATATATATATATATATATATATATATGGCACTGTTTGTTTTTTGCGGGTTCCGGTATCTCTGTGTTCGACGGGCTCCATCGGGTTTGTGGGAAACTAGTCAGGAGAGTCTAGTCACTGCAGGACCGGACGATCGGTACCACGGACTGATGGGCCTGTCGAATTGATAAGGGGTACTGGGGCTTGCAAATAATGATTAAGTGCTAGTACGCTAATATTACACTATTGGCAGTAGTAAAACTTATTAAAAGAGAAGTAATATCATCAGACTTTCAAATGAGTAGCATTACAGGCCTTTCCTCACAAATGAGGATAGTGGCGGTGCCGGTGAAGTAATATCATCAGACTTTCAAATGAGTAGCATTACAGGCCTTTCCTCACAAATGAGGATAGTGGCGGTGCCGGTGAAGTAATATCATCAGGCTTTCAAATGAGTAGCATTACAGGCCTTTCGTAAAATGATGATAATAATGATGATAATGATAATAATAATATTATTGTTATTATAGGCAATAAGAGTTCTCCCAGACATACATTCGGTTTATTACAAACAAAGAAGAGGTTAACAACTCTTCTATGCTTATATTTCATATCAACTGGATATAACTAACTAGTGACTATGAAGTAAGCTTGATAGAAATAGTAATTGACCCGAGAACTTAGCGAGTTTAGCACCTCGCTGGGGGATATCGGGCGGCCACCGGGTTCTATCTCGAGTAGGTGACCTGAGATAGATAAGAGACAACCCATCGGCATTCAACACATACCATACCAAGAGTGCAGTAAGCTAATTTGACTTGGCAAGATTTCTTGAAATAAATCAAAATATCTAGGGTTCTCTCTCCTGATTGGATAAAGTTTTTACTGCAGAGCAGAGGGCAGAGCAGAGGGACTGGGAGACCCATGTTATTGACCAAAAACTATATCTATGGCTGTCGGAACAACACTCATGCGGCAACCGGGAGGATGCCGGGGAGGATGTTCTTCCTCCGGCAGTTAAACAAATATAAACTGCCGAGGACCATGATGGCCCAATTCTACACGGCCATCATTGAGTCCATCCTCACCCACTCCATCATCTCCTGGTTCCTCGCTGCAGCGGCAAAATATCTCGCCAAGCTGCAGCGGGTGATTCGCTCCGCAGAGAGGGTGATCGGCTGTCCCCTGCCCTCCCTCAGGTCCCTGCACGACTCCAGGGCGCTGAAGAGGGCGAGGAAGATCATGGCCGACCCATCCCACCCCGGTCACAGCCTCTTCACCCTGCTCTGGGAGAAGGCTGAGGATCCCAAAGGCTGTGAAAGCTCGTCACAGACTGAGCTTCTTCCCCTCAGCCTCCAGGTTGATCAATGCCTCAGGTCCCCCCCCCCCTCTGCCCCCAAGTGACACTGGCACAATGACACTGACTGCACTGCACTAGTCCTTACTGGAACTCTGCACTCTTCACTTTATATATATATATGTATTTGATTGATTAATCCTCCACTGCACTGTTTCTTGTCCTGTGTCTGTGTTGGTGTTGTCATTTACTGTGAAAAAAGAAAGGAAAAAATGCATACACTGTATTGCTGAAACAATTACCAATGTGTTTTTACACAAATGGCTTAATAAAGGAATCTGAATCTGAATCTGAATCTGAAAACAATCACTTTAACCAAAATGTCACATTAAAAAATAGAAAGTCACTTTAAAGGAAGGATGTACTGTATAGTATAGTTTAGATACAATTGTAAATTGTATATTGTATAGTAGTGTACTGCAGTTTCTCAGGAACTTAGCATGTCTTTTTTTTTACCATGCAAATCTTGTGTCTTACCTATTTTATTTTTTTCTATGCCTATTTTTATTATTGTATTTTGCATCAATGCGGGCATGACCACCCACATTTCACTGTATGCCCTGGTATGTATGTGACAAATAAACCTCTTGATTCTCTTGATTCTTGGAATGTAGAGCTACTTAACCCTCGAGTCAACCTTTAAGAAAATCACACTTTTAGCCCTTTGCAGAAAACTGCGATCTCAGTTAAACATATATATTTTCATAGCACCTGAGGAAGCGACAGCGAAACGCGTTGTGCAAACAATAAATAAGCAAAAACGAGTCCTGTGGAGTGTGCGGTCCCTTCTTTCCTTTGAAGGTTTTCTCCTTTTAGTTTATATATATTTTCATGTATTGTTCCAATTTTTTTTCATGAATATCATTATTAACTTCAGTCCTCACCATACATATTGAATATTTATTCATTTTCAGGATTACATTTTTTTTTAAATTAGGGTTAGGGTTAGGGTTAAGGTCCCGAACCCTAACCCTAACCTTAACCCTAACCCTAACCCTAACCCTAACCCTAACCCTAACCCTAATTAAAAAAATTGTTAAAATCTTGAAAATGAATAAATGCACAAACTACCTCTTGGAGGCCTCATCCATCCTTTTATCATGTTACTTATTAATCATTTTAATTTGAAACTGTACAGGCTGTGTATTCAAAATATGTGTTTAACATGGAAGTCAACCTGTTCATTTCTGCGACTAGGGTGGAAGGTGTGACACTTTTATTCCATGCGCTTAATAGTGATTTTTGAAGAAAAACAAACATGGGTTATGGGCTGTAATGTAGGTCAAATATGTGATACTGAGCTACTTTCCTGGCATATACATAAAATATAGCCAACGCTATCCACAAACACATGTGAAAAGAACCCTACCCCTAACCCATTTAATGAGAATTGCGACAAGGGTGACTGGAGGGTTAACACATATTTAAACAAAATAAATACAAGCTAAAGGTCAGTCCTCAGTTGTGCTCACTCTGACTGATTCCTATAAAGTTGTCTTGTCAAATACTGCATTGATCCCATGTACTACTTACAAGTTTTGAATTGTGTTTATTTTATTGGTATTGTTTACTTTATGTTTATTTGTACATTTAAAAGAAGGGTCCAACAGAGAATAAAATACTTGTGCAGATGAGGAAAAACCCTCTACGGTCTAAAACATCACCTAAATATTACAGTACTATAGTAAAAAAATTAAATAACAATGCAAAATTAAATATTAATTAACACATGTCTTTTACATTGCTAATCACAGTGAAACTTATAATTAGCTGCTAATGAAAAAAAACACATTATGTTGAAAACAAAACAAAATACAATTATTAATTTCTAGATCAAGATGTGCTTTTACATGCATAATCACGTGAACTTGGCTGCCTGCAATCATTGGTAACCACTTTCAAAAGAAAATGACTAATTTATGTGGAGTGGTAAAGTAGGTAAAACACTGGAAAAATATGATATCACTGTAGGCCTACTACTGTGACTTGTACTGCATTTCGACCATGATCTCTAGATATCCCATGAAGTTTCATTCTCCTCAGTGGTTGTTTTTCAGTCAGTGAGCCATCTCATACATTACTTATGTTTTATACATAGACACATTAAGCTGCTATATTAACTACATTATATTACACACTCCCATTGCAACATCCATATTTAGTGTGAATGTGTGGTGCAGTGGCGGCTCGTGAATTCTTCACGGGGGGGCGGAATTAATTAGTATCCCCCTCTATCTCTCCTTCTCTCTCTCACAGACAGCGCGACGTGGAATCGATTCGTTACACAATCAGACCTAGTGTATGTGTAGTATTATATACCAAGAATATTGTAATATTGTGTGTATTGAGCCGTACTGTATTGTACCCATTCTGCAATCTGTTAATAAAGTTTTCATTCATTCAGGGGCGGCTAGGTGGTGTAGTGGGCAAGGCACTCGCCACCAGTGTGGAGACGCTAGGATTCGCGTGTTCGAATCCAGCTCTCCACATTGTTTTCAGTTTGGCTGGTCGTCCGCAGTAATACACATTGGCCGTATTACGGGGAGGGAAAACTGAAGGGTGGGGATCGAACGTTGTGAACAAGCGACTCCTACAAGTCGGTTGGTGCGCCTGCGCAGTAGAATCAGGAAGTGTCGGGGGCAGCGTGAGCCTCCCACGCGTTACTCCTCGACACTGAGAGATCGAGCTGCGCAGGTGAAAAGATGCGACTGCTGTTACCTCAAGTACCGGAGGGGACTTGTGCTATGTATGACTTAGTCCACATTGCAGCCGGCTTGTGGGAGGCAAGAAACAGCGTTCGTGACAGGGGAGGGTTGAATTGGATGATACGAAATTGGGATGGGAGAAAATATAGAAAAATGGGAGAAAAAGTGGATAAAAAAAAATAAAGTTTTCATTCATTCATTCATTCAAACATAGACGATATTGAACAATAATCCACTTATTTTCAATCCAAACGAAACTCCACTCCACTCCAGAGAGAGAGAGAGAGAGAGAGAGAGAGAGAGAGAGAGAGAGAGAGAGAGAGAGAGAGAGAGAGAGAGAGAGACTTTTGACTTTTGATGTTCTTTTATTAAAACATGTCAACTAAAAACAGTCAATAGAGACACAAAAATCTCACGGCATAAAAACAACACACACACCCACACACTCACCCGCACACACACCCACTCGCACGCACACACCCACACACACACACACTCACACACACACACACCCACAACCACCCCTACACACTCCAAAAACCTCCTCCAGCACATAAACCACTTGACATTCAAAATCATATGTTCAGCCCCTCCCCCCCCACAGTACCCATTGCATTCCCCAGTCCCCAAGCACTCTCCACCCGGTCCTGCCTCTCCCTCTGGATCTCCCCCATACTCTCCTCCACAGAGTCCCTCACGATGAACTTGGTGACGACCACGTTCCTGGTCTACCCAAAACGGTCCGATGCAGGGTCCAGCCTTGAGTGACAGGAGCAAGATGACGAGGCCGCGGCCGGGGCTCTGGAACTCCCTGATGACCTGGGCCCGCCTCTTCTGGGTCAATCTGCCGTCCAGACGCACAAAACTGAAACCATGGTCCCTGAATGGGGTCTCTAGTATGGTGAGGAAACGTTCGAACTGAGAGACCACCACACTCTTGATGCTGCCGTCCTCATCGCGCACCCTGAGCAGGCTGTCCATCAGAGCTTTAACCTCCTCCTCTTCCATCTCCTGTGGGAACTCCACCAGCCGACTGGCCCTGATCTCACCTCGACAGCGAGGACAGCGCGCATGTTCCTGCTCCGTGCTGACGACCAGAGTGATGCAAGAGCGGCAGTAGACATGAGCACAGTGTGTGATGACAGGCAGGCGGACCGACTCCAGGCAGACAGAACACTCCTCGTCTGAAACCCTGAACAGGCCCCGCCCCAGGCGCTCCACCAGACGCCCCCGCAGCTCGTTCACCTCACTGCTCTTGGTGCGCCGGGGGGTGATGCATTTCACCAGGGTCTTGTCGCCCTGAGTAACCGGCATCTGGATCACTCTGTCCCACCACACCTTCACCTCCTTCTGCGATATAATATTGACCCCAAGTCCAGGAGAGAACAGGACAGCCACCCCTGCACTATTATTAGTGCCATGACTCATCACCAAACCCCCCCTCCAACTGAGTCCCCAGTCAACCTCATTACCCACATCACTATGGGTCTCTTGTACAAAAATAACATTTAAATGTTTCTGTTTTGCATAATCAGAAAACAGCCCCCCTTTCACACCATCCCCAGCACAATCAATCCGAAGGACCTCCATGTGAAAAAAGAGGGAGAAAACAGAGAGCAAGAACCAGAAAAAGAAAACCACCCGCAGATGTGCACCATACAGTCCATACATTATACATCTGTTTTTGATGACAATCTTCTTTTCCTGACATTAGTAGCCCACTTATTCAGTCGGAACTTCCTCCTGGGTGTCATCATTGATCCCCCACCTGTGACCTTGTTAGCATGTATCACAGACCTTAAAAACTTTTCCTGATCTGGGAAAAAACGTCCCAATGGAACATTTTTCTTGTTTTTGGTTTCCCTAAGAAACCGGGTGAGCTCCCTTGCAGTATACATCTCCCCCTTTTCCAAATCCTCACTCTCATCACCAGATACCAATGCCTCTTCCTCAGACCCACTCTCCCTCTCCTTAGCACCCCCCCCTAAATCCATCCCCTCCTCATCCACCAGTGTGCTCCCCTCAACTTCCCTCTCCTTCCCATTCTGACCCCCCCCCCTCCACCACTTCGCCCCCCCCTCTCTCCACACCACCACTGGCCTCTGCGTCAACTTCACTCCCCCCTACAACCACGGGGAAAGGGGCCCCCCCTCCATCTGATGAACCTAGCACCGGCCCTGGCTGTGCACCTGTTTCGGGAGCATGGTTACTCCCTGGCCCTGCAGCTTCTCCCTCCACCACCAGCTCCTCTGTCCCATTATCACCCTCTCCTCCTCCTACAGCTTCTCCCTCCACCACCAGCCCCTCTGTCTCACCAGTAACATCCTCCACTCCCCCTGTATCTGCCTGTTGCTCTGCAGTGATTACCACATTAACCTCTACTATTTTTTCACTTGGCTGACGCGATGCCCCTCCCGCTGCGCGCTTTGGATGCGGACAAGCGAATCACTTATGTCCAATATCCCCGCACTCAAAACAGCGCAAGCTGTCAGTACTCGCATACACAGCATACAAGCTCTCCCCAAACTTCACAGTGAAACTAGCATTTAACGTTTGGTCTGCGCTTTTCAAATACATAAACACTTGCCTACGCAACGAGAGTACATGCTTCAGCCCAGGTTCCTTACACCCAAGAGCAATAGGTCTGAAACCACTCGCAAACCTCCCGAAGCGTATCAGCTCTCTCGACAGAGCCTCGTCTTTGATAAACGGCGGCACGTTAGACACGACTACCCGTGTAGCAGGAGCCGACAGCGGCGATACGGCCACAAGCACATCCCTCACAAAAATGCCACTCGCAATTACTTTGTTTACCAAACTTTCCTTTTTCAAAAAAAACACCACAGCTTTATTCATCCGCGATGCATAAGCGAGATTTTCGCATCCTACCTGCTCGCCGACAGCCTTCAGAACCTCCTCTACCGTAGCAGTCCCCTCGGGCACACACCTCACCCCGTGTCTGAGCGACACAGACTCAGGTCCTGCTGATTGCGAGGCCATGTCACCGGCCGCCTCCACTCACCAAACAATACACTCGCCTCCAACACTGTACACTTACACCAGTTACCCTGATAGGAAAATTAACCCATAAAACCACACCTCACTGTGCACATAGAAAAGAAACGGGAAAATAAGAACAAAAAAAAGGAAAATAGAAGAAAAGAAAAACCTCCACAAACACCTCCGCTCACGTCAATCTCACTCCCAGCACCCTGAGAGAGAGAGAGAGAGAGAGAGAGAGAGAGAGAGAGAGAGAGAGAGAGAGAGAGCGTTAGTTAGTTTAGCATTAGCTGAGTGGCTAACAGCGGCTAACGTTAGCTGAGTGGCTAAGAGAGAGAGAGAGAGAGAGAGAGAGAGAGAGAGAGAGAGAGAGAGAGAGAGAGAGAGAGAGAGAGAGAGAGAGAGAGAGAGAGAGAGAGAGAGAGAGAGAGAGAGAGAGAGAGAGAGAGAGAGAATTAACTCACTTTGTTTAATTGAAACGTGGTCCAGCCGGAGGGCTTGATAAAGTGTATGTCCACTGACTGTCCCCCAGACTGTTGTCGATGTATATCCGCTGCCCACTGTCCAGACTCGAGACTGCATCACAACACACAGCATCGAACATCCTGAAAACTACCTGGCGTTCACTTTTAAGCAAAACCGAGAAATGCGTCGTCGCCGCGTCGGCCAATCAGAGAGCGTCTCCGAGAAATGCGGCTACGGAAATTATAGTCTTGCTTAGACCGCTTCAAAACGCGCCCGTGTTCCATCATAATACATCATATTTCAACGCACAGCGTGTTACGCACTGATTGGCTGCGACGGATACAGCGAGGAAACAGTGCACGGCGTGCACGCGCACTCAAAGCGTTATTGCGTCTAGCCCGAGAGAAATGCGGCGAGGAGAATGCGGCTACGGTAACGGAACGTATTCTCTATCAGACAGTGAGTCACTTCCTGTTCAGGAAAACGATTATTTATTTTTGATATATTAACGTTATATTGTGCATTGGAAACACAAACATACTTAAAATGAGTAAATATTATTCATTTTAAACATGTTTATATTATTTATAGGGCTATAAAACAAAAAAACAAAAAAATATATTTCTTATTCTTCTCTCTTTTAACCAGGGTTAACCAGGGGGGTCGGCGCCCGCGCGCCCCTAGTGGCCAGCCGCCACTGGTGTGGTGTGTGTGTGTGGTGTGTGAGTGTGAGTGAGTTCACAGGGAGTCTGTGTGAGGTTGTCATGTATTATTCAACTTGTGTCGAACTACGGGAGCTTAAGGTGAGAGTGTAAGGCCAAGTTTGCAACACCAAGTCGTGAGGCGGAAGATGAGATTGCTGCAACTGGCAAGATCTCACGGAGCCAGTTAAGCGGGTGAGCAGCGGCATAAATAAATGTAAATGTTGGCAGAGGGCCCACCGGGGAGGTCAGCCCCGCACACCGCCAGCCAGCACTGCCTACCTGCCCAGGAATCCACTGGCAGCCGCGCTCTTATCTGAATCATGGATCAGGAAATCATCAAATGAGTCATGCTGACTTGCAGATTTTTGGCAAGGGCGCCTCTTCTTGGCTCCGTCACAAACACAGTCAAGTGTGGTGTGGAAGTGTGCAGAATTATCCTGATCCTCTCTATCTGTGTCTCTCTTCATCTCTCTCTTTATATATATCTGTGTCTCTCTTCATCTCTCTTTATATATATCTGTGTCTCTCTTCATCTCTCTTTATATATATCTGTGTCTCTCTTCATCTCTCTTTATATCTGTGTCTCTTCATCTCTCTCTATATCTGTGTCTCTTCATCTCTCTTTATATATATTTGTCTCTCTTCATCTCTCTCTTTATATATATATGTGTCTCTCTTCATCTCTCTCTTTATATATATATCTGTGTCTCTCTTCATCTCTCTTTATATATATATCTGTGTCTCTTCATCTCTCTCTATATATATCTGTGTCTCTTCATCTCTCTCTTTATATATCTGTGTCTCTCTCCATCTCTCTCTATCTGTCTCTCTCTTCATCTCTCTCTATCTGTGTCTCTCTTCATCTCTCTCTATCTGTGTCTCTCTTCCATCTCTCTCTATCTGTGTCTCTCTTCATCTCTCTCTATCTGTGTCTCTTTCATCTCTCTCTATCTGTGTCTCTCTTCATCTCTCTCTATCTGTGTCTCTTTCATCTCTCTCTCTCTATCTGTGTCTCTTTTCATCTCTCTCTCTATCTGTGTCTCTCTTCATCTCTCTTTCTATCTGTGTCTCTTCATCTCTCTCTATCTGTCTCTCTCTTCATCTCTCTCTATCTGTGTCTCTCTTCATCTCTCTCTATCTGTCTCTCTCTTCATCTCTCTCTATCTGTCTCTCTCTTCATCTCTCTCTATCTGTCTCTCTCTTCATCTCTCTCTATCTGTGTCTCTCTTCATCTCTCTCTATCTGTCTCTCTCTTCATCTCTCTCTATCTGTCTCTCTCTTCATCTCTCTCTATCTGTCTCTCTCTTCATCTCTCTCTATCTCTTTCTCTCTTCATCTCTCTCTATCTGTGTCTCTCTTCATCTCTCTCTATCTCTCTCGCTCTTCATCTCTCTCTATCTGTGTCTCTCTTCGTCTCTCTCTCTATCTGTGTCTCTCTTCATCTCTCTCTATCTGTCTCTCTCTTCATCTCTCCATCTCTCTATATCTGTGTCTCTCTTCATCTCTCTCTATCTGTGTCTCTCTTCATCTCTCTCTATCTGTCTCTCTCTTCATCTCTCTCTATCTGTGTCTCTCTTCATCTCTCTCTCTATCTGTGTCTCTCTTCATCTTTATCTCTCCGTGTCTCTCTTCATCTCTCTCTCTATCTGTGTCTCTCTTTATCTCAATTCAATTCAAATAGGCTTTATTGGCATGAAATATTAACATACTTATTGCCAAAGCAAGTTCAACATACAAACAATAACATATATATTAAGCAATAAAATAGCATAATATTAGTAATAACAGTAAAGACAATCAACAGAAACATATTCAATTACAAAATAATCATTCAATCGGGTAGTCATTTTACAGATGTAGCCACCCAGATACATGTATTTACAAAGCTTGTTCTCTTATTGTATGACAACCATCTACATATTTTGCAGCTAATGCTGTACACTGACTTTTCTCCCCACACATATATAACAGCTTTTGATGATCAGGGAGATGGATAAATTGTGGATCAATTTTATTTATTTTATCAAAGCAAACTTCTCTTAGATCCTAATATTTCTCACAGTGTAGTAGGAAGTGAGGTTCTGTCTCAACATCCCCCTGATGACAAAGTGAACACAGCCTGGACTCTCTGGGCAGCCAGTTCTGCCTGTGACAGCCTGTTTCTATGGCTAGGCTATGTCCACTCAGTCTGTACCGTGTCAATGTCTTTCTTAATGTTATATCATTCAGGTATGCTGCCACCGTGTACTCTCTGTTTAGGGTCAAATAGAATTCTAATTTACTTTGAGACTTGGTTGATTTGTTCCAATATTCTATATAATTTTCTTTTTGTTTTGAGATTATTTGGTTGGGCCAGATTGCTTGGTGTCTGTCCTGAAGCCCTTTGTGGGCAGAGATTTCTGACTAGCTGGCAGAGGGTTCATCTCTTGGCTCTGAAGGGCTTTGTAGTGGTAGGAGTGGGGGTCACTTGATTGGAGGTGTGTATAAAATTTGATGGCTCGCTTTTGAATTTGAATAATTAGAGGGTATTGGCCAAGTTCTGCCCTGCATGCATTATTGGCAGTGTCAGTGTGTCTGTAGGTTTTTGCACAATTCTGCATGCAGTACTTCTAATTGTTTTTCCCATTTTGGGAAGTCTTGATTAGTTAATGGACCCCACACTTCACTGCCATATAATATTATTGGATTTATTACAGAATTTAGAATTTTGAGCCAGGTCCTAATTGGGATGTCAATTGGAATTTTCCTTTTGATGGCATAAAAAGCCTTCTTCCCTTCTCCTTCAGTTCATTCACAGCCACGTTGAAGTTACCATTATGATTTATTTTGCAGATCCCAAATATGGGTAACTTTTTGTGTTTTCCAATATGTGTGTGCCTAATTTAAATGTATTATGTGAACTCTGAGACTCGTGTCTCCTTTGAAAGACCATGACTTTAGTCTTCTTCATGTTTACGTTCAGAGACCATGTCTGGCAGAACTGGTGGAGGATGTCTAGGTTCTGTTGTAGACCCTCTTTAGTGGCTGACAGCAGAACTAGATCATCTGCATACATCAACAATTTTACATTGGTGTCGTGCAAAGTCAGACCGGGTGCAGTAGAAAGTTCTAATAACTTTGCTAATTCATTTATATATTAAACAACGTTGGGCTTAAATTGCACCCCTGGCGGACTCCGTGACCCTGGGTGAAGAAATGTGTTCTTTTATTTCCAAATCTGTTTTTTGTGTACATGGATTTGATCAAGTCATATGTACTGTATTTCCTCCAACACCACTTTCTAGAATCTTGAAGAAGAGACCTTTGTGCCAAATTGAATCAAAAGCTTTTTCAAAATCGACAAAGCAGGAATATATTTAGTTTTTGTTCTGTTTCACGTGAATGTCAATTAGGGTTTTAAAAGTTTCTCTCTCTCTCGCTCTCTCTCTCTCACTCTATCTGTGTCTCTCTCTCTGTGTCTCTCTCTCTCTCTCTCTCTCTCTCTCTCTCTCTATCTGTGTCTCTCTCTCTGTGTGTGTGTCTCTCTCTCTCTCTCTCTCTCTCTCTCTCTCTCTCTCTCTCTCTCTCTCTCTCTCTCTCTCTCTCTCTATCTGTGTCTCTCTCTGTCTCTGTCTCTCTCTCTCTCTCTCTATCTCTTCTCTCCTCTCTCTCTCTCTCTCTCTCTCTCTCTCTCTCTCTCTCTCTCTCTCTCTCTCTCTCTCTCTCTATCTCTCTCTCTCTCTATCTCTATCTGTGTCTCTCTCTCTGTGTGTCTCTCTCTCTGTGTCTCTCTCTCTCTCTCTATCTCTCTCTCTGTGTCTCTCTCTCTCTCTCTCTCTCTCTCTCTCTCTCTCTCTCTCTCTCTGCACCATCGGAGCAGGTGAGGCCAATTGTTTACATGGAGGGGCTTCCTTTACAATTAGGGCGGTAATTGGGCCAATTACATCATGGAGCCAAACAAGGGAAACCTCTAGCAGGCGATTTCAGCAACCAAATGAAGGTGAATGCCCTAATTGGAGCAGACACCCACATGAGCCCGGTGGTCACACAGATCACACACTGTTATGCTACATGCTCTTCTCTGATAGGATTTCTGCCCCCCTCACATTTGCTGAGAAGCATCACAGGGGGATATGTGGAAAATCGGTGGTTTCCCCCCCACAGATAGACTCCATTTACCCAGACCACACTGCAACGCCCTATTTGTAGCACTCAGCCACTCCAAAGCCTGGTGTCACACACACACAGTAATGAGAAAATGAGGCCATCACCACTGACTGGCAAGGGGTACTTGTGAACAGCCACCATTATACATCATCCTTTATTAAACGGCTTATTATAGGGGGCCCTGCCACCTGGGATGAAAGAAATATCAGTAATTACCCGGGGGGGAATGATGCTCAGGAGAACAGAGCAGAAAAGTGGCGTGCGTGAGTATGTGTTGTGCATGACTACCGGTGGACAGAATGCCTGACAGAAGCTAAATAGAACTGTTACAAAATAAATAAATCCCAGGCATCCACCATGGAGTATTTGACAGTCGGGAAGGGGGAATTTATTTTTTTCCTTTTATCTCTGGAAGAAGAAAGTAGTGCCCTATCTCAGTATCATGACCTTCCGGATCCTTTCCGTGTGATTACCTCTCACAAAGCTCTCTGTTATTCACTTGTGCCAGTCCCATGTGCATCAAAGTGTGGAGACAAGGAGCTGCTAAGAGCCAGGCTGAGTCCAGCCTCCCTCCCTCCCTCCCTCCCTCCCTGTCTCGCTCCGTCCTACAGTCTCCCTCCCTCCCTGTCTCACTCCATCCTACAGTCTCCCTCCCTGTCTCACTCCATCCTACAGTCTCCCTCCCTCCCTGTATCGCTCTGTCCTACAGTCTCCCTCCCTCCCTGTCTCGCTCCGTCCTACAGTCTCCCTCCCTCCCTCCCTGTCTCGCTCCGTCCTACAGTCTCCCTCCCTCCCTCCCTGTCTCGCTCCATCCTACAGTCTCCCTCCCTCCCTCCCTCCCTGTCTCGCTCCATCCTACAGTCTCCTCCCTCCCTGTCTCGCTCCGTCCTACAGTCTCCCTCCCTCCCTCCCTGTCTCGCTCCGTCCTACAGTCTCCCTCCCTCCCTCCCTGTCTCGCTCCGTCCTACAGTCTCCCTCCCTCCCTCCCTGTCTCGCTCCGTCCTACAGTCTCCCTCCCTCCCTCCCTGTCTCGCTCCGTCCTACAGTCTCCCTCCCTCCCTCCCTGTCTCGCTCCATCCTACAGTCTCCCTCCCTCCCTCCCTCCCTGTCTCGCTCCATCCTACAGTCTCCCTCCCTCCCTGTCTCGCTCCATCCTACAGTCTCCCTCCCTCCCTCCCTGTCTCGCTCCGTCCTACAGTCTCCCTCCCTCCCTCCCTGTCTCGCTCCATCCTACAGTCTCCCTCCCTCCCTCCCTGTCTCGCTCCGTCCTACAGTCTCCCTCCCTCCCTCCCTCCCTGTCTCGCTCCGTCCTACAGTCTCCCTCCCTCCCTCCCTCCCTGTCTCGCTCCATCCTACAGTCTCCCTCCCTCCCTCCCTGTCTCGCTCCGTCCTACAGTCTCCCTCCCTCCCTCCCTGTCTCGCTCCATCCTACAGTCTCCCTCCCTCCCTGTCTCGCTCCGTCCTACAGTCTCCCTCCCTCCCTCCCTGTCTCGCTCCGTCCTACAGTCTCCCTTCCTCCCTCCCTGTCTCGCTCCGTCCTACAGTCTCCCTCCCTCCCTCCCTGTCTCGCTCATCCTACAGTCTCCCTCCCTCCCTCCCTGTCTCGCTCCATCCTACAGTCTCCCTCCCTCCCTCCCTGTCTCGCTCCATCCTACAGTCTCCCTTCCTCCCTCCCTGTCTCGCTCCGTCCTACAGTCTCCCTCCCTCCCTCCCTGTCTCGCTCGGTCCTACAGTCTCCCTCCCTCCCTGTCTCGCTCCATCCTACAGTCTCCCTCCCTCCCTCCCTGTCTCGCTCCGTCCTACAGCCTCCCTCCCTCCCCTCCCTGGTCTCGCTCCATCCTACAGTCTCCCTCCCTCCCTCCCTGTCTCGCTCCATCCTACAGCCTCCCTCCCTCCCTCCCTGTCTCGCTCGGTCCTACAGTCTCCCTCCCTCCCTCCCTGTCTCGCTCCATCCTACAGCCTCCCTCCCTCCCTCCCTGTCCTCGCTCCATCTACAGTCTCCCTCCCTCCCTGTCTCGCTCCGTCCTACAGTCTCCCTCCCTCCCTCCCTGTCTCGCTCCGTCCTACAGTCTCCCTCGCTCCCTCCCTGTCTCGCTCCGTCCTACAGTCTCCCTTCCTCCCTCCCTCCCTGTCTCGCTCCATCCTACAGTCTCCCTCCCTCCCTGTCTCGCTCCATCCTACAGTCTCCCTCCCTCCCTGTCTCGCTCGGTCCTACAGTCTCCCTCCCTCCCTCCCTCCCTGTCTCGCTCCATCCTACAGTCTCCCTCCCTCCCTGTCTCGCTCCGTCCTACAGTCTCCCTCCCTCCCTCCCTGTCTTGCTCCGTCCTACAGTCTCCCTCCCTCCCTCCCTGTCTCGCTCCATCCTACAGTCTCCCTCCCTCCCTCCCTGTCTCGCTCCATCCTACAGTCTCCCTCCCTCCCTCCCTGTCTCGCTCCATCCTACAGTCTCCCTCCCTCCCTCCCTGTCTCGCTCCATCCTACAGTCTCCCTCCCTCCCTCCCTGTCTCGCTCGGTCCTACAGTCTCCATCCCTCCCTCCCTGTCTCGCTCCGTCCTACAGTCTCCCTCCCTCCCTCCCTCCCTGTCTCGCTCCGTCCTACGTCTCCCTCCCTCCCTCCCTGTCTCGCTCCGTCCTACAGTCTCCCTCCCTCCCTCCCTGTCTCGCTCCATCCTACAGTCCTCCCTCCCTCCCTCCCTGTCTCGCTCCGTCCTACAGTCTCCCTCCCTCCCTCCCTGTCTCGCTCCGTCCTACAGTCTCCTTCCCTCCCTCCCTGTCTCGCTCCATCCTACAGTCTCCCTCCCTCCCTGTCTCGCTCCATCCTACAGTCTCCCTCCCTCCCTCCCTGTCTCGCTCCATCCTACACACAGTCTCCCTCCCTCCCTCCCTGTCTCGCTCCGTCCTACAGTCTCCCTCCCTCCCTCCCTGTCTCGCTCGGTCCTACAGTCTCCCTCCCTCCCTCCCTCCCTGTCTCGCTCGGTCCTACAGTCTCCCTCCCTCCCTCCCTGTCTCGCTCCGTCCTACATTCTCCCTTCCTCCCTCCCTGTCTCGCTCCATCCTACAGTCTCCCTCCCTCCCTGTCTCGCTCGGTCCTACAGTCTCCCTCCCTCCCTGTCTCGCTCGGTCCTACAGTCTCCCTCCCTCCCTGTCTCGCTCGGTCCTACAGTCTCCCTCCCTCCCTCCCTGTCTCGCTCCATCCTACAGCCTCCCTCCCTCCTCCCTGTCTCGCTCCATCCTACAGTCTCCCTCCCTCCCTGTCTCGCTCCGTCCTACAGTCTCCCTCCCTCCCTCCCTGTCTCGCTCCGTCCTACAGTCTCCCTCCCTCCCTCCCTCCCTCCCTGTCTCGCTCCGTCCTACAGTCTCCCTCCCTCCCTCCTGTCTTGCTCCGTCCTACAGTCTCCCTCCCTCCCTCCCTCCCTGTCTCGCTCCGTCCTACAGTCTCCCTCCCTCCCTCCCTGTCTCGCTCCGTCCTACAGTCTCCCTCCCTCCCTCCCTGTCTCGCTCCATCCTACAGTCTCCCTCCCTCCCTCCCTGTCTCGCTCCGTCCTACAGTCTCCCTCCCTCCCTCCCTGTCTCGCTCCGTCCTAAAGGCTCCTCCCTCCCTGTCTCGCTCCGTCCTACAGTCTCCCTCCCTCCCTCCCTGTCTCGCTCCGTCCCAAAGGCTCCCTCCCTCCCTCCCTGTCTCACTCCATCCTACAGTCTCCCTCCAAGGGGCCTGGCCGGGCCAGAGGGGTGTTGGAGACAACGTGTTCTGTATTTTGTGACTCTTGACTGGACAGGGGCTTGAGAGATGTAGAGTCCACACTTGTCAAGGCAGGTGCCAGGGTATCATCGGGGCCTGATATTCAGGCATTTTATTTGTTCTTCTTTTCCCACAATGGGCCCTGTTTGGGGAGGACGGGCCAGACAGTTTACTAATGACCACTGTCCGGCCACTGGCTCTGTCCAGGGGATCTGAAGAATGGATGAGTCAGGTGCCAGGGAGGGAAAGAGGAAGGGAGGGTAGCGGGGCAGCTGTCCTCCCTGGCAGTGCAGCTCCTGCATCTTCACGCTATGGAGGGTAAAAAAGACCTGGTGACTGACAACCTCCTGTCTCTCTCTGTTTGTCTGTCACTGAAATATTAATGGGAACAGCATTTCCCTTGAGCCGCACCGCTGACATATCCGCCTCTTTTAATGGTCCATCTCTTTCACAGTGTTACTTAGGGGAGAGGTAGTGCAAAACAAAATATCACCATGTGGAATTTTCACGACAAATCTGTTTAATAAAAAACAACATCCACATGTATGTATGTATGTATGTATGTATGTATGTATGTATGTATGTATGTATGTATGTATGTATGTATGTATGTATGTATGTATGTATGTATGTATGTATGTATGTATGTATGTATGTATGTATGTATGTATGTAGCGGAAAGTAAAGTCCATCAAAGTGTCACTCTACAAAGAAACTTCTGAAAACAACAACAACAACAACCTTGTAGACTATTTTTGAGACAATTAACATTAAACAAACAAATAATTTCATCAGGATCAATAAAAGTAGAGTTTTGAGTGGAAGGTCATGTAAAGTAGAGTCGCCTTCTACCGACCCATTATTGATTGAGTGTGTGTGTGTTGTGTGTGTGTGGTGTGTGTGTGTGTGTGTGTGTGTGTGTGTGTGTGTGTGTGTGTGTGTGTGTGTGTGTGTGTGTGTGTGTGTGTGTGTGTGTGTGTGTGTGTGTGTGTGTGTGTGTGTGTGTGTGTGTGTGTGTGTGTGTGTGTGTGTGTGTGTGTGTCCTCTGCCCATTAGAGGGGAACATATGGGACCACTGGTTTTCCATTACACCTCCAAAATGGGATAGGCTCTTACTGGTTTCACCCAATGATTTGCTGGGACTACTGGCTAGCATGCGGTGTTACCCATTTACCATGACGCCCCATCCACTAGAGCATGGACTGACTATGGCTTCAGGACATCAATTGGAGGGGTTAAAGAGAGAGAGAGAGAGAGAGAGAGAGAGAGAGAGAGAGAGAGAGAGAGAGAGAGAGAGAGAGAGAGAGAGAGAGAGAGAGAGAGAGAGAGAGCGAGAGAGAGAGAGAGAGAGAGAGAGAGAGAGAGAGAGAGAGAGAGAGAGAGAGAGAGAAGGAAGGTGAATGAGTGCCATCATGAGCTCAGATGTGGCTGAATCTCCTCATACCTAATCTACCCTCAACTAGAGATTAAAAATAAAATACCGGTATGTCCTGCAAATGGCAAGAAAAAGTAGAGTAGCTGCAAAAGAATTCTCTCCATCAGAAGAATCTCCCGTTCATATATGAACTATAGTAAAACTAGTATTCTCTCCATCAGAAGGATATCCCATTCATTTGAACTATAGTAGAACTACCATCTCTCACATCTGAAGGATCTCTCATTCATATGAATTACAGTAAAACTACCATTCTCTCCATCTGAAGGATAGCTTTTCTACTGAATGCACAGAGAGGAAATTGGTATCTATCTTCTTGTCTGACTCTATTCTTACTGACAACTCTAGATTCTCTCTTAGCAACACATAAAATATTCACGGAAATGTCTATAAATGGTGGTATGGACCTTTTTAATGGAAATGTTGTTGCTTAGATAAACAGGCTGGTGCTCAAGTTTATTCTTGTCAGCTACGGCTGTTAGCAAAAATGCAACAATAAATATACTTGGGCCCATTTCAAATGTTTATCTTGTCAAGTTGAAAAGGTCTATAATCACATACAAGTGTTCTCCAAGAGTTTGATTTATGAATGGAAAATAAGCTTTCTGGAACTAACTCAACCCAGTATGTGGTGACAGTGGCTCAGGAGGTAGAGAGGTCGTCTGGTAATCAGAAGGACTCCGGCTCCTCCTGGCAGCGTGTCAAAGTGTCCTTGAACAAGACACTTAACCCCTAACTGCTCCTGATGAGCATGGGTCGCACCTCGCATGGTCGCCTCCGCCGTCGGTGTGTGAATGTGTGAGCGAATTGGAGAATGTGTGAGCGAATGGGAGAATGTGAGGCACAAGTTGTAAGGCGCTTTGGACAAAAGCACTATATAAAAGCAGTTAATTTACCATTTACCATGTAACTGAGAAGAACGTCTGTTTTACTCCAGGATTGACAAATATTACCAATTTAATCATACCTTTTATAGCTGCAAAATACAGCAAATGCAAAGATGCCATATTTACCTGTTGTCTGGTAGTAATACTTGTATCGGGAGCACCGTCAAATAACTAGAGAGAGAACACAGAACACAGTGGCACAGGAGGTAGAGCAGTCATCTGATTCGATTCCCGTTGCTCCCAGGCAGCGAGTCGAAGTGTCCTTGAGCAAGACACTTAACCCCTAATTGCTCCCGATGAGGAGGTTGGCTCCTTGCATGATTGCCTCTGCCATCGGTGTGTGTGAGTGAATGGGTGAAAATTGCAAAGCACTCTGGATAAAAGCGCTATATAAATGCACCATTTACCATTTAGAAAACATGTCGACATAAATATACATATATGTATTGTGACAACCCCATCCCTCTTCTACAGGTTAGCTAAGG
>NC_140165.1:213257778-213259338 GCF_963971535.1 Notolepis coatsorum | reverse complement strand
AGAGAGAGAGAAGGAAGGTGAATGAGTGCCATCATGAGCTCAGATGTGGCTGAATCTCCTCATACCTAATCCTACCCTCAACTAGAGATTAAAAATAAAATACCGGTATGTCCTGCAAAATGGCAAGAAAAAGTAGAGTAGCTGCAAAAGAATTCTCTCCATCAGAAGAATCTCCGTTCATATATGAACTATAGTAAAACTAGCATTCTCTCCATCAGAAGGATATCCATTCATATGAACTATAGTAAAACTAGCATTCTCTCCATCAGAAGGATATCCCATTCATATGAACTATAGTAAAACTAGCATTCTCTCCATCAGAAGGATATCCCATTCATATGAACTATAGTAAAACTAGCATTCTCTCCATCAGAAGTATATCCCATTCATATGAACTATAGTAGAACTACCATTATCTCCATCTGAAGGATCTCTCATTCATATGAATTACAGTAAAACTACCATTCTCTCCATCTGAAGGATAGCTTTCTACTGAATGCACAGAGAGGAAATTGGTATCTATCTTCTTGTCTGACTCTATTCTTACTGACAACTCTAGATTCTCTCTTAGCAACACATAAAATATTCCACGGAAATGTCTATAAATGGTGGGTATGGACCTTTTTAATGGAAATGTTGTTGCTAGATAACAGCTGGTGCTCAAGTTTATTTCTTGTCAGCTACGGCTGTTAGCAAAAAATGCAACAATAAATATACTTGGGCCCATTTCAAATGTTTATCTTGTCAAGTTTGAAAAGGTCTATAATCACATACAAGTGTTCTCCAAGAGTTTGATTTATGAATGGAAAATAAGCTTTCTGGAACTAACTCAACCCAGTATGTGGTGACAGTGGCTCAGGAGGTAGAGAGGTCGTCTGGTAATCAGAAGGACTCCGGCTCCTCCTGGCAGTGTGTCAAAGTGTCCTTGAACAAGACACTTAACCCCTAACTGCTCCTGATGAGCATGGGTCGGCACCTCGCATGGTCGCCTCTGCCGTCGGTGTGTGAATGTGTGAGCGAATCGGAGAATGTGTGAGCGAATGGGAGAATGTGAGGCACAAGTTGTAAGGCGCTTTGGACAAAAGCACTATATAAAAGCAGTTAATTTACCATTTACCATGTAACTGAGAATAACGTCTGTTTTACTCCAGGATTGACAAATATTACCAATTTAATCATACCTTTTATAGCTGCAAAATACAGCAAATGCAAAGATGCCATATTTACCTGTTGTCTGGTAGTAATACTTGTATCGGGAGCACCGTCAAATAACTAGAGAGAGAACACAGAACACAGTGGCACAGGAGGTAGAGCAGTCATCTGATTCGATTCCCGTTGCTCCCAGGCAGCGAGTCGAAGTGTCCTTGAGCAAGACACTTAACCCCTAATTGCTCCCGATGAGGAGGTTGGCTCCTTGCATGATTGCCTCTGCCATCGGTGTGTGTGAGTGAATGGGTGAAAATTGCAAAGCACTCTGGATAAAAGCGCTATATAAATGCACCATTTACCATTTAGAAAACATGTCGACATAAATATACATATATGTATTGTGACAACCCC